>NW_026126883.1:0-133176 GCF_943737965.1 Phodopus roborovskii | reverse complement strand
TTCTCTTTATTTGGAATGTTGATGTATATCCTGTGCCATTATATGTTAGGAAGTATAAGATCTGCTTTTTGATTTTTGATTTTCATGGGGTGATTACAATTAAGAGATTGCAGGATTCTCAGAAGCAACATTGAACTTTCTCAACATTGTTGAGACACTGTGATAGACTTTGGGGGCTTCTAGAGTTGAAAAAATGCATTTTGCAATGATATTATTATAAACTTCTAGTGCTAGTGACAGTTTAAAAGTAGCTGGCCCACATACTTTCACAGGAGTGCCACTGATAGGAGGGTTGTCTTTCTTGGATTTGGGGTGGGCATGGTCATTTGGAGGAGGGTGACACTGTGTGGGCAGGCTTAGAGGTTTCCCCTGTGCTCATAATACCTTCCAGAATTTCAATAGACTTCCCTATTGCCTACAGAATGTAGGATTCTCAGCTTGTTCTCCAGACCCGACAACTACCTGTACACCAGCATATTATATGCCATGATGAAAATGGACTGAATCTCTGAAAATATAAGTGAGCCACTTCAAATAAATGTTTCATTTATGCTCTTATCCCCATCTCTCTCTCTATCTCTCTCATACTCTCTCACACTCTATCTTTCTCTTTGTCTTTCCCCCTCCCCAGGCCAAATCTTCCTAGTCCCACGTGATTTTCTCCTCCTCTACTCTTTATTCTGGCATCCTCTCCACTCACACCCCCACACTCCCAATATGCTAAGAAGATCTAGTTCTATTCCCCTTCTATGAGGGAACTTGTATGAATCTCTTAGAATCCTCCTTGTATTCTAGTTTCTGGCATTATGAAATATAGGCTGGTGATCCTTTTGTTCTATGTCAAATATATATATATATATATATATATATATATATATATATATATATGAGTGAATACATACCATGTTCTTATTTTGCTGACTGGGTTACCTCATTCAGGAGGTTTCCATCAAGTTCCATCCATTTGCCTGTGATTTTCGTAAGATCCCACTGTTATTTTTTTCCACAAAGCAGTATTCCATTGTGTAAATGTCCCACATCTTCTTCATCCATTCTTCATTGGAGGGACATCTAGGATGCTTCCAGGTTCTTGCTATTACAAATAATGCTGCTATGAACATAGCAAACACATTTTTTGCTGCATGAATGTGGATCATTTGGGTATATGCATAAGAATAAGATTGCCAGGTCCTGTGGTAGACCAATTCCTCATTTTACCAAGGAACTGAGATGAAGATCTCCAAAATGGCTGTACAAGTTTGCAATCCCAACAGCAATGTAGGAGTACTCCCTTTTCTCCACATCCTCTCCAGCATAAGTTCTCATTAGTGTTCCTGATTTTAGCCATTTGCAGGAGAAAGATGGTATATCAGAGTTGTTTTGATTTGCGTTTCACTAATAGCTAAGGGATGGTATAATTTGCTTATAAGTGTCTTGCAGGCTTTTTGATTTCCTCTATTGAGAATTCTTCAGTTCTATACCCTTTTTAACAGAGCACTGATGCTTGGGTGACTAGTTTCTTGAGTTATTTGTATATTTTGAGATGATTTTCCTATGTCAGATGTAAGGTTGGTGAAGATATTTCTCACAGTGTGTGCTGCCTTGGTCTTGTCAACTGTGTCCTTGCTTACAGAAGCTTCTCATCTTGAGAAAGTCCATTTATTAATTGTTGATCTCAGAGTCTGTGCTACTAGATTTATGTTTAGGAAATGAATCTAGTACCAGTTTCTTCAAGGGTACCTACCACTTTCTTCAAGATATTCAGTGTGATTGGTTTCATGTTGATGTCCTTGATCCATTTGGATTTGAGTTTTGTGCAAGGCTATAGATATGGGTCTATCTACAGTCTTCTACACACAATCATCCAGTTGTTCCAGCACCATTTGTTGAAGATGCTTTCCTGCTCCCATTGTATACTTTTAGCTGTTTTGTCAAAAATGATGTGCTCATAGGTGTGTGGGTTAATATCAAGATTTTTGATTTGATTACTTTGATCTACTTGGTATATTTTTCTGCCAATGCTAGGCTGTTTTTCACGAATATAGCTCTAGTCAGGGATTAAAGTCAGGGATGGTGATGCCCCTAAAGTTCCTTAGTTGTACATGGTTGTTTGGCTATCCTGGGTCTTTTGTTTTTCTATATAAATTTGATTATTATCCTTTCATGGTCGGTAGAAGAATTGTGCGGATATTGATGCTTTGGGATTGCATTCAATCTGTAGATTGCTTTTAGTAAGATTTCCATTTTTACTATGCTTATCCTACCTATCCAAGAGCTGGGAGATCTTTCCATTCTTTGTGGTATCTTCTGAATTTATTGGTTTAAAAACAGTTCTTAATATATAGGTCTTTCACTTGTTTGTTAAGCATTACCCCAAGATACTTTATGTTGTTTATGGTTATGGTAAAGGGTGATGGTTCTCTGTTTTCTATATGTCAGTCCCATTGTCCTCTGTATACAGTAGGGCAACAGATTTTTTTTGAGTTGATCTTGTATAATGGTAGTTTGCTGAAGGTGTTTATTAGCTGGTAGGAGTTCCCTGATAGAAATTTTTGGGTCGGGCTTTATGTATACTGTCATATATCTGCAAATAGTGAAAAATTTTGGCTTATTCCTTTCCAATTTGTATCCCCTTGATCTCATTTTTTTGTCTTATTCCTTTAGCTAGAACATCAAGTACAATATTGAAGCAATATGGAGAGAGAGTGTAGCCTTGTGTTGTTCCTGGTTTTAGAGGTATTGCATTAAGGTTCTATCCATTCAGTTTGATGTTGGCTGTTGATTTAATATATATAGCTTTTGTCATGTTTAGGTATAGTCCTGTTATCCTTGGATCTCTCCAAGCCCTTTTATCATGTAAGGGTATTGGAATGTGAAAAAGGCTTTTTCAGTAAACCCAGTTTTTTTTTTTTTTCATTTTTGTTTATATGGTGGATTACATCAATCGGTCTTTTGTAGTTCCACCCATCCCACCTGCATTCTAGGGATGAAGCCTATTGGTCATGTTGGATAAATTCTCTGATGTGTTCTTGGATTTGATTTGCCAGTATTTTATTGAGTATTTTTGCATCTATGTTCATGAGGGATATTGGTCTATCCTTCTCTTTCTTAGTTGTGTCTTTGTGTGTCTATGGTACCAAGGTAACTGTGGCCTTGAAAAAAATGTTTGGGAATGAACATTTTGTCTCTATGTGTGAAACAATTGGAGGAGTATTGGTATTAGTTCCTTTTTGATTTGCTGATAGAATTCTGCACAAATGCCAACAGGCCCTCGAGCCTTATTTTGTTGGGAGGCTTTCGTTGACTGCCTAAATTTCATTGACGGTATAGGTCAGTTTAAGTTGCTTATCTGTTCTTGATTTCCTTTTTGGTAAGTGATAGTTATCCAGAAATTTCTCCATTTCCAATGTATTTTCAAATTTTGTGGAGTATAGGTTTTTAAAGTACAACCTGAAAATTGTCTTTACTTCCCTCAGTGTCTGTTATTATGTCCACCTTTTTGTTTCTGATTTTGTTAATTTGTGTGTTCTCTCTCTGCTTTTCGGGTTAGTTTGGATAAAGGTTTGTCTATCTAGTTGAGTTTCTTAAAAAACAACTCTTTGTTGCATTGATGTTGTGTATCATTTCCTTGTCTCTATTGATTTGTGCCCTCGAATTGATTATTGCCTGGCATCTACTCTGGGGTGACTTTGCTTCTTTTTGTTCTAAGTCTGTTAGCTGTGCTATTAATTCTCTAATGTGACTATCCTCAGTTTTCTTTATATGTTCTCTTATGAAATGAACTTCCATCCTTCGTAGAAATCTTTTCAATGTTTAACATGAGTTTGTGTATGTTGTCCCTCATTGTCATTGAATTCCTAAGAAGTCATCCATTTCTTTTCTTTATATCTTCTTGACCAGGAATGGTCCAATTGGACATTGTTCAGTTTCCTTGAGTTTGTAGGGTTTCTTCGAGATTTGTGTTGTGGTTGAATTCTAGCTTTAAAGCATGGTGGTCTGATAAGATACATAGGAATATTCCAATTTCATTTTAATCTGGTGAGGGTTTTTTATGTGGCCTAGTATGTGGTTGATTGTAGAGATGGTTCACTATGGATTTGAGAGGAAGGTATATTATTTGTGTTTGGTTGTAATGTTCTGTAGATGTATCTTAAACCCAATGTAGACATAGCTTCTGTTGTTCTTGATTCTTTGTCAAGTTTTGTATGCTGTCCTGTCTAGTGGTATGAGTGGAGTGCTGAAGTGTCCCACTAGGAGTGGATGAGGTTTACATGAGCTTCAAGATTTAGTAGAGTTTCTTTTACGAATGTGGATGCCTTTGTATTTGGGGCATAGATGGTTCAGAATTGAGAATTTGCCCCGATGGATTCTCCTATGATGAAAATGAAATGACTGTTTTCATCCCAGTTGATTGATTTTGGTGTGATGTCTAACATGTTAGATATTAGGATAGCTATACCTGCTGGCTTCTTGGGTCCAGCTCATTGGAAGATCTTCTCCCAACCCTTTACCCTGAGGGAATGTCTGTCTTTGAAACTTAGATGTGTTTTTGTGCAGCAAAACCATCAATTCTGTCTTTTGTATCCATTCTTTTATCCTGTGAATTTTCATAGGTGAGTTAAGACCATTAATGTTGGAGGGATAATAAGGACCACTGATTGTTAATGCTTGTTTGTTTTAGATTTTTTGTAGGTGCTGGTATTGTGAATATATTATCCATGCTTCAACCTTGGTTTTGGTGAATTGGGATTATCTATTACTTATGTCTTGTGAGTATAGTTAACTGACTTCTGTTGGAGTTTCCTGCCCAGAAATTTCTATAGGGCTGGATTTGTAGATATTCATTGTGAAAATCCAGCTCTGTCATTAAATATGTTGTTACCTCTATCTATAATGATTGAGAGTTTTGTTGGGTATAGTAGCCTTGTCAGGCATCTGTGGGACTCTCATACTTGTAGAACATCTACCCAGGACGTTCTGATCTTGAGAATTTCCATGGAGAACTTAAGTGTAATACGATAATTCTACCTTATATGTTATCTGAAATTTTTTCCTGCTGCTCTATTATTCTTTCTTTTTTCATGTTAGTGCATTGATTGCTAAGAGTTGTGATCTTTATTCTTGGGTCCAATCTATTTGGTGTTTGGTTTCTCTTGTGCTTTATGGGCAAGTCCTTATTCCAGATTGGGAAATTTTTTCTTCAACGATTTTGTTGAACATGTTTTCCACACCTTTGAACTGGGCTTCTTCACCTTCTTCTACACCTATTATTCTTAGCTTTTGCTTTACCCAGTGTCCCACATTTCCCTGGATGTTTTGTAGTTAAGGATTTATGGGACTTATGATTTTTCTTTGGTCGATGTATCTATTTTTCTCTGTTTATCTTCAGCCCCTGAGATTCTCTCTTCACTCTCTCTTGTATTTCTGTTGGTTATTCTTGAGTCTTAGTTCCTGATCATTTGCCCACTTCTTTCTATTTCCAGCATTCCTTCCAGTTTGTGTTTTCTTTATTGGTCTCTATTTCGTTTTCATGTCTTGAACTGTTCCTTCAACTCTTTGATATTTTTTTTGGATTACCTTGCTTTCTTTAAGCACTCACAAAAATGCCCCACAAATTATATTTCTACATTCTGATCTTGCTTCTTCAAGCAATAATGCTGGTTACACTGCTCTATCTTATATATTCTTTGGGTTTTTATGTAGTATAACTCCTAGTTATCCAGTGTAGGTTGAGTATTCCTTATTGGAAGTGCCTGGCACTGTGGCAATTTTATAAAGATCTGGGAATTCCTTCTGTATATATTTTTGTCTTATTGGTTTATGAATAAAATAATGATTGATTGCTTGGCCAGCCAGAAAATATAGGCAGGACTACGAGATGAGAATGCTGCAAAACACAGGTGGAGGGACTGTGATTTAGTGCACCAAAGAAGTAACAGGATGGAGAATTCTCCTTAAGCCAAATCGGTGGACATACATGATTATAGTAATGGGTTAATAATTAAGACAGAGATAGCCAATAAGAAGCCCAACCACCAGCCAACTGTTGTATACCTAATATACCATCTGTGTATTCATTTAGAACTAAAGGGTGTCAGAGTCAAAAAGGATGAAGAGTCTGTAGGATGAGGCTGGCCTCACACTCACAGAGATCCTCCTGCTTCTGACCTCAACTGCTAGGATTAAAGGGATGTGCTACCATATCTGGTATAACATGATTTACCCGGTTTAAAAAATAAGAAGTCTAAATTACAAGCAGTTGTGTTATATACCCAAAAAAATTTCTCTAGAAATATAAGTAAAACCAGTGCCTATACTTCACAAATGTCTACTCACAGATTATTTTAAAGGTAAAGTGAGATGAAAAGATAACATAAGGGAGATTTTAGAGTAACGAAAATGTTTGGGGCCAATAGTGCTTCCTCCTCCTTTCCCCTGGAAGGAAAGGTGAGGTTCTGAAAAGACCCTCCAACACAGTTGGAGGAGAGATAATAGCTCCTTTCAGTGAAGGTCACACAGTATATAGACCATATGGGAAGTGCTCTGGAATAATTAAAACAGCAGTTGTATACAAGGTTCTTTTGTGCACCAGAATACATCCTGGTTCCACTGCCTGAGGTCCCTTAGACTGCGCAGTCCTTCTAGCTGAGACCCATGTTCCCAGGCACTCCCTTAACTTCCAGTGCAGGAAGAACTCAGTCCCGACTTCCAAATGACTTGACAGATTTGCATGTCCCCACCTGATGGTATTGCCCTACATGTGGAATTGGGGTGGGGGGATGGGAGGAGGGTGGCCAGGGTACATGTGAAGGGGGAGAGAGGTAAGAGAGTGGGAGGAGGGAGGGAGAGAGGAATTGGACCAACATCCTAGAAGAATAATAAAATAATAATAATAATAATAATAATAATAATAGCGTTAATGATAATAATAGCAGTCTTAAATGCAGATCCACTTAGCTGAACCATAAGTCAGAATCACATTCAACAGCTTTCATCGTGTTATCCTACTGTCTGTTGTTTATATCTAAATGTGCCCTAATACTCACACAGATCTGAACAGAGCATAAGCTGCTTTTGAAGCTTTCAACAAAGCGTTATTAAAATAAAGCATAAGGTGCATATATAAATACTCTTACACCATGACTTTCAGCTTTACAACCACAAAGAATTTTGATATTTTCAAGGTTTTCTTTTTTTAAATTATATGTGTGTGTGTGTGTGTGTGTGTCTTTTTCTTCTTCCCCTATTCTTTCTTTCTACCTTTCATCAACATGGGGGTCTAACAACATGATGTCCATGAAAGTGTACAGTGGGCCAATGAGGGCCAGAGAGGATTGATCCTCTAAAGACGAAGTTTATATGGACCTTGAGCTAGTCAACATGTGTGCTAGGAACTGAACCTCAGGTCCTCTGCAACAGCAATACGAGCTAAAAGCTGAGTGCCTATTCATCCCAAAACAGTTCTGACTTTTGAAATATGAAGGTCATAAGTTTGAGTGGAATGGTGTTTATTTTTATAGGCAATGGAAGGCAGGCTACAAGCTCTAGAGAAATTTTACCTGGGTAAATAACACAACTCTCAAGATGTATTTTTTACATAAAACCCAAACAAAAAACAAGCAGTCCACACACAATGCCAAACTATTATCTACTGTATATAGCTGCCAAGTTAAACAAAGGATGCTGGTGGTATTTAGGAGTCACTATAGGATTGAGGGAGGATGTGTGCATATGCTTTTTTTGTGTTTCTTTTGTTAGCTTGTCATTTTTTTGTGTTGCATTTTATTTTTGTTTTCCGAAATGGCTCTCATTATGTACCCCTAGTTGGCCTGGAATTGGGTATGCTACCCAGCCTGTTATAAGAAAATTATATGATTTCACTGTTTGACTCAGAGTACTTTATTCAAACGTAGTCTGATACCATATACAGATATTTTTGCACATTGGGACCATATATCCCAATAATCCAACATAAACCAGAAAGATAAACATATTTATAGAGTGACATTCCCATCACCAACTTACTGGTTAATGAATAAAGTATTGTTAGGTCAATAGAAAGCAAGACAGGAGGCACCAGGAGACAAGGAGGAGACCAGGGGAAGTAGTAAGGAGGAGTCAGCATGGAGAGATTGGGGAGACCAGACGCCGGCCCCATTCTCCCGTACGATGAAACCACTTGGAAATTCTTAGATTAGACAGAAATGGGAGCACAATCAAGAGACAGCCAGCCAACAAGAAACTAGTACCTGGCCAACAGCATTATATCAAATATAGAGTCTCTGTGTGTTATTTGGGGGCTAGGGTGATGTGGTGGGCCCAGGAGCGCTGGGGGAAAAAAACTACTACATACAGGAATGTTTGCAACGGAAAGCGCTTGATTTTAAGTCAGAGCTTACATAGGCATGCCAACCAGAAAATGTTCTAGCCTAACAGTTTGGAGGTTTTATTTTGTTTAGATTTTTAGTTTTTTGAAAGATATCTCTCTCTGTGTAGTAGCCTGGGCTATCCTGGAAATTACTCTGTAGACCAGGCTAGACACAAAATCAGAGATAGATATGTCTTTGCCTCCCAAGTGCTAGGACTAAAGCCATACACACCAACACGCCTAAGTAAAAGTAGATTATAAAAGTAAACAAATTCATAACAAACTGTAAAGAATCAGAAATTACTTTGAATTCTTCACAAGACTCCAAATATCACCATGTATTCAATATATAATCCAGATGACTGAGACCCTATCATTTTACCAAAATTCATCATTCCCAATTGTGATTATGCTTCCAAAGTTGCAAAAAAAAATCAGCAAAATCAGCAAAAGGAACTTAAACACCCAGGAATTCCTGTTTCAGCTATAGTAATCTTACAGAGGGAATTCCTGTTTCAAGTACAGTAAATCTTTCAGAGTGTGTACCATCCCAACAAATGGGTTTACAGAGACGATCAAAGCACGGTTGACCTACCAGTAGTGGAATCATCTATATATTTGTCCACTCAAGCATTGTTACTACTTGAAGACTTCAATATTTGCAGTGTAAGATATATTTACATTTTAGTGAAATATGACTCTCAAAATGATTGCTGACATCCATAGGTAGTTGAAGGCATATTCTACCCATGAAGATTTCTTTTTAATTCCACTTCAACTGGTAAGCAAATGCAAAATGATGAGCTCTTTGAATCATTAAAATGCTAACTTAGTAAATCACCAGCAGAGGTACTAAATACATCTTTAAGGGCTAAGCTCCTAGGATTATTACAGTCATCAAACTCTAGACCTTGTCTTAACTTTTTAATTAATACTTGAAATTTGCTTGATAATTAAAATAACCATTCAAAAATTATTAAAGTATTTTAAATGTAGTCACAATGCTATTCCACTTAAATATCTTCTCATTCATTCTCCCCAAAATAACGATGGTACCTTATTAATAGCACTGTGCCCCTAAAGGACCTGTCATGATTATTCTATAAGAGAATGAGATATCAGTCATTTTCATTAATGCCAAAACCCAGAGTTAATGAAACAATCCAAAAAATCACCACTACAAAATCCTAAATACTGTTGGGTGAAAATGTTAATTAAACTAAACTAAATTTATTATATACAAATATATATGGATATGATATGTATTTAAAATATGGGTTAAAAAAAATACTACTCTGCCAAATGCTGTCTTTATAAAATCAGGTGAATATCCTGCTATATTTAGCGCAAAAAAACCCAAATATATCTATGTACTCATCAGAAAGAAACACCACAGCTTAGGCAAAGGGGAATCCCAAAGCAGTTCCAAGCTCAAATCTGCTGAAAATGATAAAAAAAAGAATTACCACTGATCTGCCCAGATCCATTTCTACAGTTTGGCACTCTTATGGAGGTCTGGCTTTTCTTAGGAGGTGCTCATGTTTACAACTGGATGTTTCTATAAATTGTATTTGGTTGAGGTGTATCTTACAGAGTATACAACATTCATGAAGTAGAACATAATAGAGTAAACTAGTAGAAATGTGTCATTTTTATGACTAAGGAAACTGAGGCAGGGGCTTTAACTGACTCTGGAAAGGAGATTGTCAGGGCAACAGTGCAGAACTGCTCTGAGTTATCCACACTTCCCCTTGTAAAACTTAAAATTGCACTAAATGATGAGACTATTGCATTTCTAAAGTTTGTATCTTTAAGTGTTACATTTTTAAACAAGTGCTACTTAATTCCTGTTTCTTAGACTTGACTAGAACAGCTTTATTTACTGGGAATGAAGTACTCTGAGAAAGCATCACAGTGTCAGAAAGGCATCCTTTCTTTTGCCCACTCTTGTTTTTTTTTCTACACTCATCATTCTGACGTTTTTACCTGACACTTTTAATAGTGTGATTTGTAAAGCATCTTGAAGTGTCCCTGAACTAACCAAACAAAAGTATTTCACACAAATTAAACTTCATAGTACTAAACTGACCAGATATTTTATAACATTATGAAATTTACTACATTCATTTTTAAAAAAAATATTTATACAAGCATTACACAATGAAGAAACTATTTCAAATAAAGCATTCTTATGAATACTTACTTTTGTCTCATCAGAGCATTTTTTCTCTTCCAATTCATTGATGTTCCTTTCCAAAGCACGAGCTTGCAGCTTAAAGAAAATAATAGATTTTGAAACTATATCTATAAAATCTCAAATGTCTAGAGCATGATGGCATATAACTTCACAACTAAAAACAGGTTATGAATCTGCACTTATCTTTTCACCCCCATCACCATGCTTCTTTCAGTGACCCCCCATCTCCTGATTCTGCTGGAATGCCAGACCTCTCCCAGAATGCCTATCCATGCAGGACCACCCTGAGTCCCCACCTACCTGATCTTTGGCCGCCATCACCGGGACTCTGCTGGAGGAGAATCTGGGACCAGTTCAGGTCCAATCCCTGCCATACCCTTCCCTGGATACTTCCTGGTTAGCCCTGAAAGTAGCTCCCACCTACATCCAGTAGCCACCGAGAACACTCCTAGAACTTTGATCCACAAACCACCCACCCAGAATCTGCCCTCACCCCCAACCTGTGCCCTAACTAGGCCACTGTCCCACTGCTTTCATTGAGCACTGGACCACAGAGCAGGTCCAACAATCCCCACCAACTTCAGGGAACTTCTGGATCTATTCTGAGCACACTAAACCACATCAAGTCCCCTCCTGCATAATCATTGAATCCATCGCCTGGCCTCTGCCTGATACCTAAATAGCCAGGCCTCTGCCAGAGACCAGACTATCCATGCTGGACAACTGAGTCCCTGCCTACCTGATCATTGACCCCCAACTGCCAGGCCCCTGCCTGAGAGGTAAGCTCCCAAAGAGTTTGGACCACACAGAGATAGACATCGAACTCCCTGACACACTTAAGCCCACTGGGGAGTAGCATAAACAGGAGAGAAACCCCACATGTACCCAATGGAAGAAGTGAAGGTAAGGTAACAATACAAGAAAACACCTAACAATATAAAGACAAGAAGGGTCATCAGAATCTAGGGAATCTACACCAACTACTAGACCTAAAGACTTGAAAGCAGATGAAGCAGAAGAGGAGGACTTAGAAAATATCGTCATAAAAATGACAGAGGCACTCAGAGACTGTACGAGAAAATCCTTAGAAAATGAAAGGGAAAACATACAAAAAAATGGAAAAAATGAACAAATTTCTCAAAGAAAGTAAGAAAAGTCAAGAAAAAAAAAACAGATAAAGGAAATAATTCCAACAGTTCAAAACCTGAAAACTGAAATAGAGACAATCAAGAAAACACAAACTGAGGGAATCCTGGAAATAGAAAAATTGCATAAATAATAAGAACTATAGATACAAGCATAACCAACAAAAACCAACAGATATAAGAGAGAATCTCGGGCACTGAAGATAAACAGGAGGAAATGATTCATTGACCAAAGAAAATCTTAACTCCAACAACTCCTTAACAGAAAACACCCAAGAAATGTTGAACACTGTGAAAAGGTCAACTCTATCAATAATATGTATAGAAGAACTTGAAAAAGCCTAGCTCAAAGGGGCAGAAATCATGTTCAACAAAATCAATGAAGAAAACTTATCCAGTTGGAAAGGATATGTCCATGAAAACACAAGAAGCATATCGAACAACAAATAAACTGGACCAAGGAAAAAGAACCCCTTGACACATATAATCAAACATATGAATGAAGAAAGAATTTTAAGAGCAGCAAAGAAAAATGACCAGGTAACATATAAAGGCAGACCAGTCAAAATTACACCGGACTTTTCCATGGAAACTCTCAAGGACTGTAGGTCCTGGATATGTGGTTCTAAAAGTGCTACAAGTCCATGGATGCCACCCCAGGATGCTATGCCAGCAAAACTCCCAATCACTATAGACAGAAAAAAGAACAGCCAGATTTTCACAATACATATCTACATATCCAGGCCTACAGAAACTTCTGTAAAGAAAACTCCAACACAAGGAAGTTATCTAGGCTCATGAAGACATAGGCAATAGATGACCCCTATTCATCAGAACCCAACTTAAAAACAGGGCAAATATATTCAGAATACCACGGCCAACAAAATATCTAAAGCAACTAAGCATTAACAATCAATGGTGCTTACTTTCCCTCAACATTAATGGTCTTAAATCACATAAAGAATGACACAGGCTAAAAGAATGGATAGCAGGACAGAATACATCCTTCTGCTGAATATAAGAAACACAGATAAGCTTCAAAAGCAAACATTAACCCATAGCAAAGGGTAGTGAAAAGAACTTCCAATCAAATGGACCCAAGAAACAAGCAGGTGTGGCTCTCCTAATATCTAATAAGTTAGATTTTTAACCAAAATCAATCAAAACAGATGAATAAAGTCATTTCGTATTCATCGTAGAGAAACCCATCAACACAAAATCTCAATTCTGGACATATATGTCCCAAATACAAAGGCACCCATATTTGTAAGAGAAGCACTACTAAAACTCAGTTTACATAAAACCTCACATATTCACAGTGTGATAATTCAACACCCCAATCTCACCAGTAGACATTTCCACCAGACACAAACTTAACAAATAATCAAAAGAACTAACAGAAGTTATGTCTCAATTGGGTTTAGCAGTCATCTATAGAACATTCCAACCAAACGCAAAAGAATGTACCTTCCTCTCTGCTCCACATGGAACCTTCCCTAAAATCGACCACATAACAAACCTCAACAGATACAAAAAATTGGAATAGTCCCCTGTATTTTATCAGACCGCCATGCTTTCAAGCTGGAATTCAACAACAACACACCTCGCAGAAATCCTACAAACTCACAGAAACTGAACAGTGCACAATTGCACCTGGATCACAGAAGAAATAATGAAAGAAATGGAGGACTTCCTAGAATTCAACAAGAATGAGGACACAACATATGCGAACTTATCGGACACCTTGAAAGAGTGCTATGAGGGAAGTTCATTGCGCTAAGTGCCCATATGAAGAAAACTGAGATTAGTCACATTAGAGAATTAACAGCAAAACTGGAAAGCCCTAGAACAAAAAAAAAAAAACAAACTCACCCCAGAGGAATAGAAGCAAGGAAATAATTTGAGGGCTGAAATCAATAAAGTAGAATCTTGGAAAACAATACAAAACTCAATGCAATAAAGAGTTCACTTTTTGAGGAAATGAACAAGATAGACAAATCTTTATCCAAACTAACACAAAAGCAGAGAGAGAATACACAAAATAACAAAATCAGAAACAAGAAAGGAGACATAACCGATACTAGGGAAATCCAGACAAGTTTCAGGTCATACTTTGAAACCCTATGCTCCAGAAAATTTAAAAACTCAAAGTAAATAGACAAATTTCTCAATAACTATCACTAACTAAAATAAATCAAGAACAGATGAGCACCTTAAAAATACCTATAATCCCCACTGAAATAGAGGCAGTCATTGGAAGCCTCCCAACCAAAATGTCCAGGGCCAGATGGCTTCAGTGCTGAATTCTACCATAAATTCCAGCTAAAGCTAATAACGTAACTCCACAAATTGTTTCACAGAATAGAAGTAGAATGTTAATTACCAGACTCCTTTTGCAAGGCCACAATTACCTTGGAACTAAGCCAAAAAAAGACACAACAAAAAAAGAGAACCACAGACCAATATTCCTCATGAATATTGATGCAAAAATACTCAATAAAGTCCTGGAAAATCTAATACAAGAACACATCTGAGAAATCATCCAACATGACTAAATAGGCTTCATCCCTGGGTGAGAGGGAAAGGTCAACATATGAAAATCTATCAATGTGATCTACAATATAAACAAACTGAAAAGGAAAACAACGTAATCATGTCACTGGATGCCGAAAAACCTTTGAGATAGAGGTCTTGGAGAGATCAGGGATAACAGGAACATATCTAAATGAATAAAAGCAATATACAGTAAACCAACAGCCAACATCAAACAGAGTGGAGAGATTAAGGCAATTCCTCTAAAATCAGGAACAAGACAATGCTGCTCTCTTACTCTCAATATCTCTTCAATAATGTACTTGAAGTTCTAGTTAAAGCAATAAGACAACAAAAGGAGATCAAGAGGATACAAATTGGAAAGGAAGAAGTCAATCTGTCACTATTTGCAGGTAACATGATAGTTTACATAAGTGACCCAAAATAACTCTACCAGGAAACTCCTACCACTGACAAACACCTTCAGCAAAATAGCAGGATACAAGATAAACTTAAAAAAATCAGTAACCCTAATTTATTCAGACAACAAAGAGGTAGAGAAGGAAATCAGAGAAACATCACCCTTTACAATAGCCACAAGCAACATAAAGTATCTTGTTGTAAAGCTTACCAAACAAGTAAAAGACCTATATAAAAAGAACTGTGTGGCTCTAAAGAAAGAAATTAAAGACGATACCAGAAAATGGAAAGATTTCCCATGCTCTTGGATAGGTAGGATAAACATAGTAAAAATGGAAATCTTACCACAAACATTCTCAGTTTCAATGAAATCCCTGTCAAAATCCCAACACAATTTATCACTGATCTTAAAACAATAATAATCAAGTTCATATGGAGAAAAAAAATTGACTGAGTATAAAAAACAACCCTGTACAATAAATGAACTTCAGGAGGCATGACCATCTCTGATTTCAAGCTTTACTATAGAGCTATACTCCTGAAAACAGCCTGGTATTGGCAGAAAAATATACAAGTAGATCTATATAATCAAAAAAAAAAATCCTGACATTAACCCACACACCTACAAACAACTGATTTTTGATAAAACACCTAAAAGCATACAATGAGCAGAGGAAATCATCTTTCAAAAAATGAGTGCTGGCACAACTGGATGATAGTTTGTAGATGACTGCAAATTGACCCATGTCTATAGCCATACATAAAACACAAGTCAAAATGGATCAAGGACCTCAACATAAATCCATCCACACTGAAACTCTTAGATGAGAAATTAGGAGGTGCCCTTGAAAAATTGGTACAGGAGACTGCTTTCTAACATACCTCCATTAGCACAGACAATTAATAAATGGTAGCACCTGAAACTGAGTAGTTTCTGTAAGGCAAAGGACACTTGACAAGACCCAAAAACAGCCCACAGACTGGGAAAAGATCTTCACCAATCATACATCTGAGAGAGGGCCGATCTCCAAAATATACAAAGAACTCAAGAAACTAGTCAACAAACACCAAATAACCCTATTAAAAATGGAGCACAGAATATACCCAAAGGATTCACATCAATACAACAAAGACATCTGTTCAACTATGTTCATAGCAGCACTATTTGTAATAGCAAGAACCTGAAGCAACCTAGATGCCCTTCAATTGAAGAATGGTTAATGAAGATGTGGCACATCTACACAATGGAATACTACTCTGCAGAAAAAAATAATGGTATCTTGAAATTCGCAGGCAAGTGGATGGCACTTGAAGAAACCATCCTGAATGAGGTAACCCAGTCACAAAAAGAGGAACACAGTATGTACTCACTCATATATGGATTTTAGAACTAGATCAAATGATCACCAGCCTATAATTCACATCACCAGAGGAACTAGGATACAAGTTGTATTCTAAGAGATTCATATAAAGTCCCTCACAGAACTGGGAAGGGACAAGTCCCCCCAGACCTCAGGTATAGTGGGGGAGGACAGCTAATGGAGAGAGAAGTAGGAGAAAATGAGAGGGAGGAGAGGAAGGGCATGTGCGACCAGGAGGATTGAGCCTGGTTAGGAATGGAAAATAGGAAAGAGAGAGAGAGACAGAGACAGAGAGAGAGAACATAAAAGAGGGAGCCAATATTGGTTTGAAGATAAAGTTGAACACAAAGAAAGGTCGAGGGAACTACAAGACTGCTCCCAACTAACAATCTCAGCTTCCGTGGAAAGGCTATCATAAATGCCCTTCCCGGAGAGTGAGATCAACAACTAACTTCTCCATGGAGTCCTCAACTAATGCCTGTTGAAAACAGGAGCAAACACCCATACATAAACACTGAGTCAAACTAGAACCCAGAAGCAGATGGAGAGGACAAGACCATGCGGTAGAAGTACATAGAGACAGCTTACCTGAACAAGGAGGAGCTAAGGGCCACTAGACTGATAGCTGGGAAGCCAACAGGGGTCTGACTCGGACCCCCCTGAATATGGGTCTCAGCCAGAAGGTCTGAGCAGCCTAAGAGACCTCAGACAGTGGAGCCAGGATGTATCCCTGGTGCACAAAAGGACTTTGCAAACATATCCCCCATGGAGGGATAACTGCCTTATTCTAGAGATAGGAGAGAAGCCCTAGTCCCTACTTCACAGGACCTGTCAGATCTACATGACCCCAACTGGATGGCATTCCCTACATATTGTATTGTGGTGGGGGGTTGGGAGGGGAGGGTGTTTAGAGTGCATGGGAGAGGGTAGAGAGGGCAAAAGGGAGGGAAGGAGGGAGGGAGGGCTTGGGGGAGGGAGGGAGGGAGGGAGAGGGAACTGGGATCGACATGTAAAATAATAAAAAAAAAAAAAAAAAAAACGCTTTGACTCCAAAATTTAAGTTGAAGAACAAGTTACTGGGGAAAAGTATTTCTATTTTTGTTTCCACAGAAAATGAAAAGATGTGGATTCCTTCCAGACTAATGTGGTTTGATCACACCAGACCGCCTGAAACAGAGTACAAGCTGATCCTACATTCCAAACAGCTGGACAAAACAGCCCTACAGACTACAGCTAGGATATCTGAATCTTCTTCGAATCCCCCAAGACAGCGCCCCTTACCAGCAGGAAGTAGTTTGGAAAGAACGACGCCCAAATTCCCAAATATTGTGTATAAATGTTTGTTTTCATTTAATTGGACTTTGTTATATAAAATTAAATAAAAAATACTCTATATGCAAAAAAAATAAATAAATAAAAATGGAGCACAGAGCTGAAGAGAGAAATCTCAATTGTGGGGAAATCAAAAAGGCTTCAAGACTCTTAAGAAAGTACTCAACATCCTTAGCTACCAAGGAAATGCAAATCAAAACAATTTTGAGATACCATCTTACCAGAAATACTAAAATTAGGAACACCATGAGAACTTATGCTGGAGAGGATATGAAGAAACAGGATAACCCCTACACTGCTGGCAGGAGTGCAAACATGTACAGCCATTTTGTAGATCATTATGGTGATTCTAAGGAAAAATGGGAATCAGTCTATCACAGGACCCAGCAATCCCACACTTAGGCATATACCCAAATGATCCACATCCATGCAAAAAAATATGTGTTTACTATATTCATAGCAGCATTATTTGTAATTGCAAGAATCTAGAAGCAACCTAGATGCCCCTCAACAGAAGAATAGATAATGAATATGTGGCACATTTACACAATGGATTACTACTCTGCCAGAAAGAAACAATGGAATATTGAACTTTGCAGTCAAGTGGATGGAACTTGAAGAAACCATCCTGAATGAGGTAACCCAGTAACAAAAAGAGAGACATGGTACTTATTCACTTATATGGATTTTAGACATAGAGCATAGGATCACTGGCTTATAATTTACAGTGCCAGTGATGAGACTAGGATACAAGACATTTCTAAGAGATTCATACATGATCTCTCATGGGGGAACAAGATCTCCTGAGAATATTCAGAGTGGTGGGGCAGTAAGTGCATAGGGGACTAGGAGAAAGAGAAGGGCAGGAGAGGAAAACACATGACATGAGACTAGAAAGATTGAGTCAGGGAAGGAATAGACGAGAAAAGAGAGAGAGATAAATAACATAAAATAGGAGCCATTATAGGATTCTATAAAAAATGATTATAGAGAAATGTACAGAGACCTACAAGTCTCATTCCCAATTTACAATTTGAGCAACATTTGCTAGGCTACTATAAATGCCCTTCCCTGATAAAGAGATTGATTACTAACTTATGTACATTAATTGAGCCCTCATCTAGAAGCTGATAGAAACAGAAGCGGATACACACAGCTAAACACTGAGCCAAACTGGAATCCAGATGCAGAGAGGGAGGACAAAACCAGGCTATAGAAACACATAGAGACAACTGACCTAAACAAGGAGGAGCTAATGGGTCCCAGAGTGATAGCTAGAATCCAGCATTGGAACAACTCGGACCCCCTAAACATTGGTCTCAGAAGGCCTGGCCAGTCTAAAGGACCTCTGACAGTGGAACCAGGATGTATCCCTGATCCATAATAGGATTTTGGAGCATGTACCCCATGGAGTGATACTCCTTTCTCCTAGAGGCATGAGGGAGGGCCTAGTTCCTACTCCAAATGATTTGACAGATTTAGATGACCCACCCAGGAACTCATCACCCTATTTGTGGAGTGGGGGAGATGTTATTTGAGGGTGGTGGTTGGGCATGGGAGGGTAGAAGAAAGGGAGCAGGAAGGGATGGAGCAGAAATTGGGATTCATATATAAAATAAGAAAAATAAATAAATATAATGAATAAATAAAAGAGAATTGGCACTTATTGTAGTCAATATAAAACATTTTTAATTTTGGGAATTATTCAAAAGGGAATGAGTTTTAAGCCATCCAAATGCATAAATGTAAAGCTGGAGTTTTATTGGTACTTGTCAATTAATGTTGCTGTTTAAATGCAGTATCAGTGCCTAAAATCATTTGATGATGAAAATATCCAATCATAAGTGGCTAGCAGACTACCTTAGAGCAAAGTCAATGGAAATGGATGGTCCTTAGGTCCATAATACTGGAAACTACAAATGTCTAAAACAGTTTCACAGAATGACAATACAGGTCATTTTTTAATAACTAAATACAATCTGTACATATCACACTACTATTAAGTATAAGACCATTCCCAAACACAATTGCAGCAATTATTATTTGTATGTGTGTATTTGTTGGTAGTGTGCAGCACCATGCCCAACTTAGTTATAATAAATACCAAGAACCTGCAATACTCTCAAATAATCATTAACAAAAGCCAAACATATGGTATTCTACATGCTTCCCAGCCATTCTGTTGACTCTACAGATCAGATATAGAATATAGAGTACATTAGATAGATCAATGCAAAATGTAAGCTTACCATTTATAAGTAGCAAATACTAACACTCTTCAAATAAAAGGGATACTACTGTCAATAACCACAATATAGATGAGAATTGACTTTAGCCAACGAATGCACTTAACATCCACCGTAAATATAGCTTAAATATATTTTACTACTATAATTTTTTTTTAGCTAGGCAATGGTGGTGCACAACTTTAATCCCAGTACAAAGGAGGTAGAGGCAGGTGCATCACTAAGGCCACCTTGGTCTACAGACCTAATTCCAGGATTGCCATCAATACACAAAGAAACCTTGCCTCAAACCCCTGCTCCAAAAAGGATGTTTCCCGTTTCTCTGTGTGTAATTATTTTCCAATTGTAATCATAAAAATCACTTTTAAACAAAAAGGAATTCAGTACAATATCCTGAGCTAGTAAAATGTTACAATTCACTTAACTGTTTTAAAATTTTATTTAGTTTTATGTGCATAAGTGTTTCTCCTGACTCTGATATACCTGGACTTACAAGGTGCTCACTGTATGACACATAAATATGAAGATGTACACATGTTATGTGTGTGTGCATGCACACACAAGTGTGATTGGAGGTGTCTTAAGAGGACAGAAGAGGGTCTAAATTCACCTGGAAGTAGAAGACAGGCAAATGTGAATCATCTGACTTGCTCAGAACCAAACACAGCTCAGGTCCTCTGGAAGAGCAACAAGTGCTGAGCTGAAATACTGAGCTCTCTCTCCAACCACCAAAACTCCTTCTCAAGACTTTGTGATTTTAAAACTAATTATATTCAGAGGGAAATGTACAAGTAAAGCACAAAAATAAAAGATTAATTCTCAGTGCTTCCTATGGTCTGGCCTATAATATGATTTAAATACTGGTAAAATTAATAAAATTCATAGAAAGTGATTATTTTTAAATACTGTCTATATCTTTACCTAATATAACATGAATAGTATATGTTAGGGGACTTAAAACTTACCCAATAGTTATGTTCCCTTTGTTCATGAGCCATAACCTAAAAAACAGTTATTAAAATTATTCATAAATAAAAAACATTCATTGCCACCACTAAAATTCATGGCCCAAACCATAATTCCCACTGCCGAGGCATCTCTGAAGCATTATAACCATTTTGAAAGCATAATTTCACATATACAGATGATTTTCTCTCCTGAAATTTTAAACAAACCTGAACATAAGGTTTTTAATGCCAACAAACTGCAGAAGATGATCAACTACTAGAGTTTCCAAGGAACAGAAAACAAGCACAACATGGGACTGCAATGGTGCCAGACAGTGCTGTGCTGTATAATACTCATTCCAAAAGAAAGGGAAGCTACAGAAGTTTTTTATTTCAGCATCTTTGGCTCCCTGTGAATATTTCAGTTTCACAAAACACCTCAGGAGTGATGAAAGCTACAGTCCTGCATCAATTCTATCCAGTCAGAGTGCTCTAACTGCATATACAGCTATCACTTGACACACATACCTGCCCTTGATAGGAGCAAATTGTTCTGTCCAATTCTTCTTCAATATCCTTGGCACGCCGTCTACTTGGAACAAATAGTTACTCCACTGTGCTGACATATAATAAAGAATAACAGCATGTGGCTACAAGAATATTACTGAGTGTTCTTCCTTATTTAATTATAACCACAAGACTCCTCTTTTGAGAGACGCTGACAGGTATTAAAGACCATCTTCTCCTCCCCTAAGTCTAATGTCAATTAAACTATGTGAGCACTATTACTTGGATGTGCCTAACACGATGTCACAAAAATTTACACAGTACAGAAGGTCTCAAGCAGCCTGTTCAGGGGCTCAGTTACAATCTTACCATGCCTCCATCCTAAGTGCAAAAGTCTCAGGCACATGCAAGCATGCCTGATCATCTGGTTTTCATTTTCAGGACTCAAAATCATGAAAGATAAACTCAGATCCTATAAAATTAACAGAGTCCCAGAAAAGGAAATCTTTTTTGTTGGTTTTGTTTTGTTTGTTTGTTTGTTTACTTCAAGACAGGGTTTCTCTATAGCCCCAACTATCCTAGAACTGGCTCTGTAGACCAGGCTGGAATTGAACTCACAGAGATCCACCTGCCTCTGACACCAATGCCCAGCTCAGGAGAGGAACTCTTAAGAGGTAAAAGTATAACTAACTTACTGTCTTTATGAAACAAAAAAGTAATTTGTCCTTTTAGACAAAGCCCAAACTTACCCTTTCTAAGGTTGATAGAAGTGTCTTATGACTCAAGTTGCTGTGGTGAGCCTCTAACAGACATTCTAGTGTTTCCTCAGGTCCACTGAGGACTGAACCAAAGACTAGCTAAGCATTTACTAAAATTCTAAGAGTGGCTTGTTCATTTCATGGCAAACTTGCTGAATGCTAATACTGTGTATATTCTTTCCCAGATGAAAAAATATTCATGAATGAGCTTGAATTAACTGCTCATCATGTCCTTCTTGAAGACAGGGTCTCATGCAGTTCAAGCTAGTTTCAAGCTCACGATTTATCCAATATTGGTCTTGATCTTGTGACCATTCTTTTCCACCTCCTAGTGCCAACACACACAACATCCATACCTATTTATAAACTTCTTCATGTTAACATAAAATATGCTTATACTTATATATCAAAATCCCCAAAAAGAAAATTTTCCTTTTTATATTCTCTGAATATCAACAAAATTCCACGAAATTCAAATACAAAGTAATGAAACAAAAATATGCCAATTCACTGAGTAGTTGTGTTAGGACACACAAGCCTTTAGTCCTAGCACTTGGTAGGCATAGGCAGGCAGATCTTTGAGTTCAAGGCAAGTCTGCCTCCAGAAAGAGTTCCGGATGGGTCAGGGATACAGAGACCTTGTCTGAGATCAAACAAAACAACAAAGCCATTTTATTTTACTGCTTCCTGATGCCAAGCATCAAAATAAGAAGGAGGATGTCTTACCTATAGGTCTCTAGTTCTTTGTTCACATGGCTGGTTCTCTTGTTCACTTTGAAAAGTTCTTCCTCTTTCTCCAATCGACAATTTTCCTCCACTGTTATTTTCCTTAAAAAAAAAAAAAGAGAGTTTTTCATTCCTTTTAATGTATGTAATCAATATAATCAACTACAATCACAAATAGTGTATCACACAAAGCAATTGCCATACACCACAGCAAAGGCCATATGCAAAAAAAACAAGAAAAAAAATTGTGTGTCTCTGGTATGAAATTTGGCACTGGGAAAAAGTGTGGTTCCAACAAACCCTCCACTTCTGTGGAACTTCCTGGCTCTGCTCTGAACCCACTGGACCCACCTATCCACTCAGGTACACCTTGATGCTACACTTTGAACCCCACCAACTGGCCTCTGCCAGGGGAGCAATCTCCAAGAGAACTTGGATTATCCATGGTTGCAGACATCGAACTCCTGACCCAACTACATTCACCAGGACAGCAGCGTAAAGAGAGACAGAAACTCCACCTTCACACACTGGAATAAGTGATGGGAAGACAGAAATAGAAGAAAACGCCCAACAATAGAAAGAAGAGTATGATACAACCAGAATCTAGGGACTCGACACCAAAAAGAACTAAACATATCAAAACAGATGAAGAAGAGAATGACTTAAAAAAAAAAAAAATGTTCTTAAAAATAACACAGGCCCTCAAAGATGCTATAAAAAAAATCCCTTAAAGAAATGGAAGAAATCCAGACTAATGTGGTTTAATCAAGCCAGACCGCCTGAAACAGAGTACAAGGTGATCCTACATTCTAAACAGCTGGACAAAGCAGCCTTACAGACTACTGCCAGGATTTCTGAATCTTCTTCGAATCCCCCGTGACTGTGCCCCTTACCAGCAGGAAGTAGTTTGGAAAGAACGCCCAAATTCCCAAATATTGTGTATGTTTGTTTTCATTTAAATGGACTTTGTTATATAAAATAAATTAAAAAAAGAAATGCAAGAAAAAACAAACAATAAATTGGAAGAAATAGAGAAAAAGGACACAGAATATATGAATGAAATAAAAAAAATCTCTTAAAGAAAGTATAGAAAACAAAGAAAAAAACAATAAAACAGATGAAGGAAGCAATTCAAACTAGTCAAGACCTGAAAACTGATATAGAGACAATAAAGAAATCACTAATTGAGGGAATGCTTAAAACAGAAAACCTGGGTAAATGATCAGGAACTACAGACACAAGCGTAACCAACAGAATATAAGAGATTGAAGAGAGAATCTCAGGAGTTGAAGATAAACTACAGGAAATAGATTCATTGACCAAAGAAAATCTTAAATCCAACAAAACATAGTAGAAATGTGGGATACCATGAAAAGGCCAAACCAAAGAATAATAGGCAGAGAAGAAGGTGAAGAACCCCAGCTCAAAGATGCAGAAAATATATTCAAAAAAATCATTGAAGAAAACTTTCCCAATCTGAAGAGATCTTTTCCAATTTGAAGAAAATATGCTAATGAAAATACAAGAAGCATACCCAAAACCAAATACACAGGACATAAAACAAACAAAACAAAAAAACAAAAACAAAAAAAACAAAAAAACTCCCCTTGACTCATCATAATCAAAACATCTAACATACAGAATAAATAAAAAATATAAAGGACAAGAATAATAAAGGCCAGGTAATTTATAATGGCAGACCTATCAATCAAAATATCAAAATTACACCTGACTTCTACATGGTAACTCTCAAGGCCAGAATGTCCTGGATAGCTGTTCTACAAGTACTAAGAGTTCACAGATTCCAGCCAAGGCTACCATACCCAACAAAACTCTCAATCACTGTAGATGGAGAAAACAAGTTATTTAATGACAAAGCCAGATTTTCACAATACATATCCACAAATCCAGCCATGGAGAATGTTCTGGAAGGAAAACTCCAACACAAGGATGTTAACTACAATAACAAACAACTAGCCAATCGATAATACCCCTTCACCAGAACCCAAATGTAAAAGCATAGGAAATATACACAACAATACCACTGCCAACAACAACAAAAAGAAATCTAAAACAAATAAGAATTAGCAATTAATGAATGAATGGTCCTTACTTTCCACCAACATTAATGGTCTTAACTTGCATATAAAAAGACACAGTCTAATAGAATTGATCTGAAGACAGAATCTACCCTTTTGGTGTAAAAAAGAAACACATCTAAGCTTCAAAGACAGATACTAACCTAGAGAAAAAGGGTTGGGGAAAGAACTTCCAATCATTTGGGCCCAGGCAGCAAGAAGGTGCAGTTATCCCAATATCTACCAAGTTAGACTTCAAACCAAAATCAACCAAGAAAGATAAAGAAGGCCATTTCATACCCATCATAGGAGAAGTCCATCAGTACAAAGTCTCAATTCTGAACATCTATGCTCCATATACAAAGGCACCCACATATATAAAATAAACACTAATAAAACTGAAAGCTCACATAAACCTCACACATTACCAAACTTTTTATGGGGCTTGTTACACAAGTCACACAAATGCACAAATAAGAAAGAGAACTACAGACCAACATCACTCATGAACATTGATCCAAATATACTATATTAAATACTGGTATATTGAATCCAAATTCACATCAGAGAACTCATCCAACATGATCAAATAGGCTTCATCCCAGGGATGCAGGGATGGCTCAACATACAAAAATCTATCAATGAGACCCACAATAAAAACAAATGGAGAAGGAATAACAACATTATAATCCCACTAAGATGCTGAAAAGGCCTTTGAAAAAATTGAACATCCTTGGAGAGATCAGGGAAAACAGAAACATACCTAAATATAATAAAAGCAATATATAGTAAACCAACAGCAACATCATACTGAAAGGACAGAAGCTTAAGGCAATTCCTCTAAAATGAAGAACATGACAAGACTGCCCTCTCTCTACATATCTCTTCAATAATGTACTTGAAGTTCTAGTTAAAGCAATAGGAAAACAAAGGGAGAACAAAGGGATACAAATTTGAAAGGAAGAATTCAAAATGTCACTATTTGCAGATGATATGATAATTTCCATAAGTGGTCCGATAAACTCTACCAGGGAACTCCTATGGCTGGAAAACACATTCAGCAAATTAGCAGGATACAAGATTAAGTAAAAATAAATCATTATGTCTACTATATACAGAGGATGATGTGGCAAAGGAAGAATTCACAGAAACATCTAATGGATCAGAGACCTCAACATAAAACCAGCCACACTTAGAAGAGAAAGTGGGAGGCACTCTTGAACAAATTGGTACAGGAAACAGCTTCCTGAACATAACACCAGTAGCACAGTCACTGAGATTGGTAATCCATAAATGGGACCTCCTCAAATTGAGAAGCTTCTGTAATGAAAAGTACACAGTCAGCAAGTCCAAATGGCAGTGCACAGACTGGGAAAATTCTTCACCAACCCAACATCTGACAGAGGGATGATCTCTACAATAGACAAATAACTCAAGAAACTAGTTACCAAAACAACAAATGAAGAGAGAATTCTCAATAGAGGAATCCAAAATGTCTGAAAGAGACTTAAGAAAGTGCTTAACAGTCTTTTAGCCAACAGGGAAATGCAAATCAAAACAACTTTGAGTTACCATATTATTCTTGCCAGAATGACTAAACTTAGAAACACCAATGGCAGCTTATGGTGGAAAGAATGTGGGGAAAGGGTAACACTCCTTCACTGCTGGCAGGAGTGCAAATTTGTACAGCCATTTTGGAGATCAGTATTGTAGTTCCTCAGGAAAATCGAAATCAGTTTACCACAAGCCCTGGCAATTCCACCCTTGGGCATATACACATCCATGTAACAGAGACATCTGATCATCTGTGTTCATAGCAGCATTATTTGAAATAGCAAGAATCTGGAAGCAACCTAGAAGCCCCTCATCTGAAAATTGATAAAGATGTTGTCCATTTACACAATGGAATACTACTCTGCTGAAAAAAAAAAAACAATGGAATCTTGAAATTTGTAGGTACATGGATGGAACTTGAAGAAATCATCCTGATTGAGGTAACCCACTCATAAAAAGAGGAACATGGTATTTACTCACTTATATATGGATTTGAGACATAGAGCAAAGGATTGCCAGCATATAATTCTCACCGCGAGAGAAACTAGTATACAAGGAGGAACCAAAGACAATAATACAAGGTCCCTCACAGAAGGGGAAAGGACAGGATGCCCTGAGCATATTGGGAGTGGGTGGGGTCAGTGAGTGGAGTGTCAGGAGAAAGAGAAGGGGAGGAGCGGAGCACATGTGGGACCAGGAAGATTAAATTGGGAGACTAATACATGAGAGAGAAAAAGAAAGAGAATATAATAGAGGGAGCCATTATAAGTTTGAAGAGAAAATTGACTCAGAGACCTACAAGGATAACCCCAATTATCAATCTGAGCAATCGTAGAAAGGCTACCTTAAATTCCCTTCCCTGATAATGAGATAGATAACTAATTTATATGCCATCATTAAGCCCCCACCTAGTAGCTGATAGAAATACAAGCAGAAACTCACAGCTAAACACTGATATAGAAATACAAGCAGAAACTCACAGCTAAACACTGAGCTGAACTCTTGGAATCCAGTTGTAAAGAGGGATGAGTGATAAGAAAAGTGGTCAAGACCAGGCTACTGAAACCAACAGATACAGCTAACCTGAACAAGGGTCAGCTCATGGCCCCCAGACTGATAGCTGGGAAACCAGCATTGTACTGAATCAGATCCGTGAACGTGGACCTCAGTTAGAAGGCCTGGGCAGTCTAAGGGACCTCTGACAGTTATACCAGGATGTGTCTGTGGTGCATAAAAGGACTTTGGGAGCACATTCCCCGTGGAGGAATACTCCTTTAGCCTAGAAGCAGGAGGGAAGTTCTAGATACTACTCCAAATGATTAGACAGATTTTGAGGTCCCCTCTTGGATGGCATCACCCTCCCTGTAGAGTTGGGGGGATGGGATGTGAGGGTGTGAGCGGGCCATTATGGAAGGAGGGAGTGGGAACTAGGATCAAGTTTTATTATAGTAAGTCACTATGTTTGTTAGTAAGAGGGCCAATAACTACAACTATGGCTTGTGTTGTTTTGTTTGGTTTTTATGACAGTGTCTCATAATGTAGACCTGAAAATCACATTTTAAACCAGATTGGCCTCTAATTCACATAGATCCACCTGTGTTTGCTTCTTGAGTGCTTGAAGTAAAGGTGTGTAGACCCAATATTTTTAATTGGTAGTCAAAAATAATAAGAGAGTGAGCCCAATCCCCACAGAGGGATATTCTCTTAGCCTAGACACAAAGGGGAGGACCTAGGCTTTGCCCCAAATGATGTGACAGACTTTGATGATCCACCATTGAAAGCCTCACCCTTTCTATGCAGCAAAAGAAGGATGTGATGGGGTCTTGGGAAGATGGGAGGGAGAGAGAACTGTGATTGATATCTAAAATAATATTGTTCTAATTTAAACTTTTAAAAAGGAAAAAAAAATAACAAGAGTATAAATAATCCCAGCACTAGCACTAACCCTACACTACTTTTTTCTTTTACTAACGAGTAACAGGTAAATCATTGAACAGTTACTGTGTGCCAGAACTGTTATGAGACATTTCTGTGGGCAATTAAACTAGTCAACAGCCATACAAAACTATTATTTCCATTGCATAAAAATGAAAACAAGGTACAGAGAAAGCAGTCATATACCATGTAACAATAAGTCTCTGAGAAATGAAGCAACAAGGCATATCATCACTGTGTGGACATCAGAGTATACTTAAAGAAACAAAGATGGCAAAGAATCAATGGGTGGCATTGTCCTATTTGTGGTCCATTTTGTACCAACATGTTATTATATGACACATGATTGTCACCGGGAGCAGGCTTTGGGAGCATATGGCCTCTTCCCTACTTCTAGTTTTATCCATCTTCTTCAACTTTAAGGGGGTTATGATCTCTCCTCTTCCTGCTCTAAGAACACGTTCCCATGCTCCCCTCACTATCATGGGCTCTCCCTTTGGAAATGTACACCAAAACAAGTTCTCCTATCTACTAGTTGCCTTGACCTGAATAGTTTGGTATTTAGGGGTTTTGTTTGTTTGTTTGTTTTCTTTTCTGCCATTGTATTTTATCACAGCAACAGAAAAGTAACTAATACAGCCTAAATGTTGAAATTTAAACTCTACTGATAGAACTTCGAAGAGAAATCACATATATAAAGCAGTATACTAAACTCCTAGATTCAAATATTTCAATTCTTCCCAATATTAAACTTAAAGAGCTGAACATAATGTATCAGTCATAAAAAAACAAGAAAATAATGTGAATGAAAAAAAGCAATCTAGAAAATAAGTTAACCAAAAGTATAGCCAATAGAGGCAAGAACTTATTCTGATATTTATACAGTTTTACAAAGTTTCTATATCCTACCCTGAAGAACAGCTTGTGGCATAATTCAGCTTGAGCTGTGAGCTGATTCAGAGCAGAATATATAATATAATACTATTCAAAATAGACATACTCATTGGGCTTTTTATCAACTTCTCACAAACTACAGAAACTTGGCAAAAGAGAATCTCTACTGAGAAAATAACTCCCCAGGAGTTGCTTGAGGCAAGCCTGTGGGCATGTTCTCCATGACTAATTGATGTAGGAGAGACCCCAGACAATGCAAGTGGTACCACCCCTGGGTTATATAAGGAAGCTGATCAATCCATGGAAAGCAACACAGTAAACAGTCCTCCTCCATGGCCTCAATTTCAGTTGTGCCTAGACTTTTCATTATGACCAGTGTGATAAGGACAGCAACAGAAAATAAAGTAATACATTAAATTACAGTGTGAACACATACAAACAGAACACAATGCATATTTTCACCACTACTTTGAAAATGGACAAAAAATGTGTTGCACCTTTGAATTTTTAAGCATTACTCATTAACTTCATTAACTCATTAACCATTAACTGGTAAATTAGCAAATACTGGGACCACTGGTTCCTGGGGTAATACAGGATTACTTCTCTGTTGATCTCTTTTCATGAAACATATCATGTAAAGAATACACAACTTTGAATCCTGTGTAAGTATTTTATTTAAAACTCGCCATGGGACTGGAGAGATGGCTCACACCTAAGAGTGCACAAACTGCTCTGGCAGAGGACACAAATTCAGTAATCAGTACCCACATGGCAGCTCACAAGCATTTGTAACTCAGTTTCAAGGGATCCAACGCCTTCTTCAGGCCTTAGAGAGCACCAGGCACAGGCATTGTGCATAGACATACAGGAACTCTCACATACACATAAAATGAAAATAAATCTCCATGGGCAGGAGCAATAGTTCAGCCATTAAGAAGAGTACATCTTGCTCTTGCAGAGGACCTGAGTTCAATTCCCAAGACCCATATCCAGTGACTCATAACAGTATGTTATCTACAATTCCAGGGAGGGCCAACATTTCTGACTTCTACATGCACCAGCACTTATGTTTACAGGTTCACACACATTATACATAATTTAAAAGAGCAAATATCTGTTTTGTTTCTTTGTTTTGCTTTGGTTGATAAGATGGGGTTTCTATGTAGCTTTGTAGACCAGGCTGGCCTCAAACTCACAGAGATTCAGCAGCCTCTGCCTCCTGAGTGCTGGGATTAAATGTGTACACCATCCATGCCCAGCATAATAAATCATTTTTTAAAACTAAATAAAATCTACAATGGTGGAAAACATCTGTTCCAAGCACTTGGGAAGTGACAGCAGAAAGATCAGGAGTTAAAAGTCACAGCTGACTGTAATCAGGGTCAAGCCAGCATGGAGTACATGAAACAGTCTCGAACAAAATAAAACACATCTTGGTTAACATAAGTTGTGTATGTCCTAAAGTAAATTCCCAACCAACAGCACTGTAAGTTAAGACAAAACAAAGTTAATCTTATACATGGCATTTTTCCCACAAAGTATATTATGGCCTTCTTACCATCAAGAACACGTGACAGCACTCAAGCACATGCTTGGGTTCTATGTGAACAGGTACCTCACCAAATAAACATCACCAAATAAACAATTCTAAAAAGATGAGGTAGTCAGATAAGACAATTGTTTACAGAATGAGAACTGAAAGAAGTTGCTGTGTTAGCCCTCAACCAGGGAGTTCTCACACTGGGCCTCTCAGAATCTTCATCATTCTCAGTTTACAAATGAAAGGCCAGCAAATCTCTGGGGAAAAAAAACAGGCTTTAAGGTTACAAACAAATTTAACAATGGACTTTACATCGCACACACACATACATAAATACATGCATACTTAATGTATGAAGGAATAGGACCGACAAGGGACTTCCAAAGGGCAATAAAAGTCAAAGTGTGCTTGGATTTATAATGAAAACTCTAAACTATAATTCTTATTAGGAAATCTGCAATTGCAAGATTGGTATTACAAGGGTCTTTTCTCTGCCTTATCTGGGCATGTCAGGGCAATGTCTCATATTGCCATCAATATTTATATATACTGAGCACAATTTTATTTATTTATTTTCATTTTACATATTAATCCCAGTTCCCCCTCCCTCCCTGTTTCCCCTCTGTTCATACTCTCATGCCCCCCGACCACACTCCCTCTTCCAACCCCCACTCCACATGTAGGGTGATGTCTTCCAGGAGGGGTCATCTAAATCTGACACATCATTTGGAGTAGGGACTAGGCCTTCTCTCCTGTCTCTAGGTTAAGGGAGTATCCCTCCATGGGGGATGTGCACCCAAAGTCCTTTTGTGCACCAGGTACATATTCTGTTTCCACTGTCAGAGGTCCCTTAGACTTCCTAGGCCTTCTGGCAGAGACCCATGTTTAGGGAGTCTGAGTCAGTCCAATGCTGGAATTCCAGCCATCAGTCTGGGGGCCTAGTAGCTCCTCCTTTTTCAGGTTGACTGTCTCAATGTATATTTGTAGCCTGGTCTTGTCCTCTCTCTCTGCTTCTGAATTCCTGTTTTGCTCAGTGGTTACTTGTGGGTGTTTGCTTCTGTTTCCATCTGCTAGATGAGAGCTCTATGATGGTGGATAAGACAGTCCTCAATATCATTATCAGGGAAGGGCATTTATGGTAGCCCTTCCACTGTTGCTCAAATTGTTACTTGCAGTGAGTCTTGAAGGTCTCTGGACATTTCTCTAGGTTCATTTTTCTCTTCAAACATATAATTGCTCCCTCTATTATGTTCCCTCTCTCTTCTCATCTATTCCTCCCCTGACTCAATCTTCCTAGGCCCACATGCTTTCCTCTCCTCCCCTTCTCTTCCTCCTAGCTCCCTCTCCACTCACTGCCCCACCACTCCCCATATGCTCAGGAGATCTTGTCCCTTTCCCCTTCTGTGAGGGAACTTATATGAATCTCTTAGAATCCTCTTGGCATCATAATTTCTTTGGCAGGGTTAATTATAGGCTGGTGATCCTTTGCTCAGTCTAAAATACATATATGATTCAGTACATACAATTTTATTCTTTTTGTGACTGGGTTACCTCATTCAGGATGGTTTCTTCAAGGTCCATTCACTTACTGCAAATTTCAAGATTCTATTCTTTTCTTTTCCAGCAGAGTAGTATTCCATTGTATAAATGTGCCACATCTTCTTTATCCATTCTTCAGTTGAAGGGCATGTTGGTTGCTTCCATATTCTTGCGATTACAAACCATGCTTCCATGAACATAGTAGAACAGAAATCTGTGTTGCATGGATGTGGATCATTTGGGTATGCCTAAGATGGCGATTGCCGGGGCCTGTGGTAGACTGATTCCCATTTTCCTGAGGAACCGCCTTAATGATCTCCAAAATAACTGTACAACTTTGCACTCTCACCAACAGTGGAGGAGTGTTCCCCTTTCTCCACATCCTGTCCAGCATAAGTTGTTCTTGGTGTTTCTAATTTTAGCCAATCTGGCAGCAGTAAGATGGTATCTCGAAGTTCCTTTATTTGCATTTCCCTGATAGCTAAGGATTGTGAGTACTTTCTTTAGTGCCCTTCAGCCTTTTAAATTTCCTCTATTGAGAGTTCTCTATTTAGTTCTGGACCCCATTTTTAATAGGGTTATTTGGTGTTTTGTTGACTAGTTTCTTGAGTTCTTTGTATATTTTGGAGATCAGCCCTCTGTCAGATGTAGGATTAGTGAAGATCTTTTCCCAGTCTGTGGGCTGCCGTTTGGTCTTGTCAACTGTGTCCTTTGCCTTATAGAAGCTTCTCAGTTTGGGGAGGCCCCATTTATTAATTGTACATCTCAGTGTCTGTGCTACTAGAGTTATGTTCAGGAAGCAGTCTTCTGTACCAGTTTGTTCAAGGGTACTTCCCACTTTCTCTTCTATGAGGTTCTATGAGTTTCAGCGTGGATAGATTTATGTTGAGGTCTTTGATCCATTTGGACTTGAGTTTTGTGGATGGCGATAGACATGGGTCTATCTGCATTCTTTTACCCACCATCATCCAGTTGTGCCAGCACCATTTGTTGAAGATGTTTTCCTCCTCACGTTGTATACTTTTAGCTGTTTTGTCCTAAATCAGGTGTCCGTAGCTGTGTGGGTTAATGTCAGAATATTTGATTTAATTTCATTGGTGACCTTGTCTATTTTTGTGCCAATACCAGGCTGTTTTCAGGACTATAGGTCTGTTGTAGAGCTTAAAGTTGAGGATGGTGATGACTCCTGGAGTTTCTTTATTGTACAGGATTGTTTTAGCTATCCTGATTTTTTTTCTTTTTCTGTATAAAGCTGATTATTATCCTTTCAAGGACATTGAAGAATTGATTGAGCACAAATATTGATTGGAAACCCACTATTTTCCTTTCAGTTTAGGCACTGGGAATATGAATAAAAGTATCATACTTCTTACAGAGTTTAAATTAATGTGAAGTGGAGGACATGATGTTTAGAGAACAAAACAAGATGTGATGAGAAATAATGGAACAAAATAAGAGATATTGGTTTAGTTAGGGTACCAAGAAAGCCTTCTTTAAGATGACAGTGGGACCACACATCTGAATGAAACAAAGATTCGAAAATGCAAGCACATAGTACACCACATAGTGAAAAAATAAAAAGAAGGAAAGAAAAAGCTTGAAAGATGAAAGACCTTACCATACAGATGTGCTGGGCACACCAAAAATGAAGAAAGCCAATGGCAATAGATAGCAACAAAGAAAAGAGACATAGAATAGTCTATAGATTCTCACAAGGAGGGTATGGTAAACTTGGTTCTGAGAATCTTGTTTTAAGTATGTTTAAAACATTTGGGGGGTGCAGGAAGGACTGTGACAGTACACACAATTTATGTTTTAGGAGTTATTCTGAGTTTACAGAGAAAAGACAGTGTAGGAAGTTGAGATATAAAGACATTCATAGGGCTACTGTAATGAACCAACTACTGCTAATGATGGCTTTAACCAGAGTATTGGTAGATGATAAAAAGCCATTAGATTAAAGGTTAAGAAATTTGACAGAATTTGATGATAAGTCAAAAAATATGGGACACAAAAGGGGCACTGAAGGATGACTAGCAGCTGCCCTGTTCACAAATACAATGATACTGCCATTTAGTAACTACAACAAGGAATATTAAGCAAGACTAACTTGGGCAGAAGAAAGGAGTCAGTTTTATATACAATAGGAAGTTCCATCCAAAGACACCGCTTAGATTCCTGGACCCTGTATGTCAGCATGAGTTTAAGGCAATAATCTTATAAATGTTACTAGATACTGAGAAAGGAAGCTTGGGAATTCCAACATATTTACATTTTGTTCATGAAGAAAAATGTTCAAGACAAAATAACATTCTTAAAAATGAATGATGTAGCCAGGTGATGTAGGGCACTCCTTTAAAACTAGCAGTCAGGAAGCAAAGGCAGGTAGATATCTCTTAGTTCAAGGCCAGCCTGGTCTACAAAGCTACACAGACAAATCCTGTCTTGCAAACACAAAAAAAACACCAAATTAAAAAAAAAAAAAAAGAAACAACATGAATGATTCTATATAATTGATAACATCCAATAATCAATGTGTAAAGCCTCTAATACATAACATGCATTTAAAGACATTTCACTTGCCATTCACTGGAGTTACCAAAGACCTCTCACCTGTGAAGCATCCTTTCATTGTCTTGGTACAGCTCCCTCATCACTGTGATTTTCCTTTGAAGCTTCTGTTTCTCGATTTCAAGTTGTGTATTGCCTGACTGCAGAGACACTTGTTCAGACTTGAGACTTCGCATATGCTCTAGACAAAGGTACAAAATCATAAAGAAAAAAATTAAAGGAATTTCATACAATTAAAAACATATTAACGATACACAAAATTGGCCAGATCACTGTGACTTCAAAACCCACCTACTTTATAAAGATACACAGAGAAGCCTTTCTTGAAAACAAAAATACTTAATCACATGCCTAGGGTATTTTAAATGTATATGGAATCATTCAGAAAAAACACAATTAAAAATATGTCTTAAATTTTTAGCAGCTAGAGAGGATAAGGGGAGTGTTTGTTTTTCCAAAAGTCCTGAGTTCAGATCTCAGCAACTACATGGTGGCTCACACAATCTGTAATGTGGTCTGGTGCCCTCATCTGGCTTGCAGGTATGCATCCAGTCAGAACATTGAATACATAATAAATAAATAAATCTAAAAGAAAAAAAGATAATTGACAAGATTGGACAAGCCCAGGGACATACAGCTATAGACAATTACTATACACAACAGTTAACCAGGCACCCAGGTAAAAATATGACATGTCCATGGGCTAACTTTTCAAACTGCACTCTGGGCAGGATTCTTGAAAAGCTCTGATGTTGGAAGATCACAGAATCTAGTCATCGAGACTGAGTCCCCACCCAGAAAGCCACAAATATAGCAGGGCCATCAGGGAAACACACCAGGATACAAAATGGGGAAAGAAAAAAAAAAAAGAAAGAAAAAGAAAAAGGAAAGAAAAAAGAAACTGTTGGATACAGGTAAACTGAGGAAGGAAGAGATAGCTTAGATCTGAGGGCAGAGGACAAACTGCCAATTCTGGTATCTAATACAGGCACGCGCACAGAGGAAAGATGATATTCTTATGGATGTGGCCCTGCAGCTTTTCTGCCCGCTGTATCAGGCAGGATCTGGGGCCTGCTAACCTCTTTAACTGATGCACATAGCACACAGCTATGATCTCCACCAGCGTGATGAGCAGCAGGGACAGCGCTGCTGCATAGTCATTGAAGATGTCAAACAAGTACTTCCCAGCCTCCATGTCGAAGGCACAGTTGATGAGGAACACCAGATCAGGTACACAAGGTCACTACTCATCTGTTTGAGACTCCCTGAGTAATCACACATTGGATGTCAACAAGAGCCATCGATCCTTAGTTGTGCTATGAAGGGTGAGTTCAAACATCAGTTATAGGAGCTGCTTTCTAGGGGATTTCAGAGCAGGAAAACAAGAACAACAGTCAGTGTGTTGCTCTTTGGGGGATGTCATAATGGCTAGGAATGCTGAAGATACCAATAAAGTAGCCCCTGTGAGAAATGGATTTAAATGTAGTTTGGGTCCTAGATAAGGATTGGTTTATGAGGAAACTACAATTTATATAGGTGCTATCCCATGCCAGGCTCTGCTCATGTACCAGACAAGATTAAGCCTCTAAAGTGGTAGTCAGGGATCCCTTTATACCTAGGTGCCAGGGCTTAGTGTTGTCAGATAACTCTCAGTAGCACAACATGGTAGAGTCAATATTTGACTCTTTCCAGGTTTTCTTCTGACTTCCTAAGGCTTTCCATGGTGCCTCTCAATTCATAGTAGCGATGACCACTATCATACCATACAATGTCAGCCACTGGAAGGCTACCCCAGGAGAGGATTAAGTGCTGGATTGGGAGCTATATGCATTTGTACTGTGGACCACAGAGAATCAATTTCAGAAAAACAAAGAAATATCAAGTGCTATCAGGCTTCCAGAAACAGGGAAGAGGACACTTGCCACATGATGACTAGGATATATGATCAGACTTCACATTATCTATCCTGAACATGGAGCCATCAGAGGCACAGGAGGGTTCTCATGATCCGGGCTGGTGGAAACGTGATGAAATTAAAAATGGGTCTCTGCTTTGCATATTACATGTGCATACAACTCCTAGAAAAACTTACCCATGTGGAGCTGAGTATCACACTAGCAGGAGCAAAGCTACGCCCCTGCAGCACTTCTGGAATTGTCTTAGAAGCAATTGGCCCCTATTTAGTCCCCTCCACTGATTTTCTTGGATTTTGCCATCCACACATGCCCTGCCTCCAGGGCCTGGTATCCTCACCTGAAATGGCCTCCTTGGGCAGGTGGCTGGAGATGACCTTGCTGTCCGTCAGAGGGTTGAGGTTGGCTGCTGTCTTTCCATGCATGTTCCTCATACCCAGTATCAGCAACATGAAGAAGTAGAGAACTGACCACAGCTGGGACACTTCCATGTTTTTAATGGCCTCAGTGTAGATGATGAAGGCCAGGCACGTGCCCGGGACAGCCTGCAGATGATTAAAAGACACCAGATACCTGTATGAGTAAGAGAGGACAAGAGTAGAACACCATAGTTCAGATGTGGAATGTCTATCTTCCGAGTTTTGCTGCACTCTTAGAGGTGTGTAACTGTAACACCAAAAATAAAAACCCAGAGACTGATATTGTTGTTGAAGTTTCAAGCTGAAGGTCGGAGAAGCAAAGCAGCTGAGCCACTAGCTCTTACATCTACCTCAGTCCAAAAAGGGGTGTTCCTGTCTCTGCAAGGTCTCTAGCAAACCTCAGACTGCAGCCTCTCCTCAGGGTGGGTAGAGATTAAATCTCACAACGCAGCCTGAGACATTGGCTTCCTGACTTTTATATACATACCTCTCTAGAGCTGGGATTAAAAGCATGAGCTCTGTTAAGCTTTTAGACTAATTCATTCTAGTGTATCCCTGGGAGGTCTCGAACTCACAGAAATCCACTAAAAGGCGTGTGCCACAACTGCCTGGCTAGCTAGTATGGATGCTGGGGTTAAAGGTGTATATCACCATTGCCTGATGTCTATAGCTTTTGGGTGGTTGTGCTTTCTGAATCCTCGGGCAAGCTTTGATATTTAATAAATAATATTATCACCACATATATCATTCAGAGCTGGGCTCTCACTGGAGAATGTAGATCATTGGGTAAGTGTCTTCAGATTTCAAAGCCCGCTGTCACGTCCTGTCTGTTCCTTGCTTCCTTGTCCATCAATAGTTAAGAGTCTTATGCTCATGAGACTATTGTCATGAATTGTACAATCTTTCTCCACCATGATAGATTGCACCTGTCACTCGAGAAAGCAAAATAAGTACCTCACTCATCACCGTGTTAGAAATTTGGTTATAGGAACACAATTTTGTATTGACTGATACAAAAATGACAATTAGCTCAGTGGTGTAAGCACAGTGGCAGTAGGCTTCAGGAGCAGATAAGGATAACATGACACTGAAATTTTTAAGTGAATATTAGATATCACACAACAATTATTTCACTATTATTAGCAGGAGCCATCAATTCTAAACAATATCAGTGTTAAAATACTCCCTACTGGGGTACTCTGATCTCACTTTCCTGCCCATGACTAAAACCCAAAGCACCACATCCTAGACAATTGGAATCAATGACTTAGAAAAAACTTGCCTGAAGAGAAAATTAGTGGACAGGGAGTTCTTTCTCAGGGTAATTCCGTTCAATCGAATGTAGTTTGACCTAAAGATGCACTTAAATTGGACTAATGGTGTCACTGTACACTGTGAACTTTAATCTAACTTGATATCAAATGGACTTCATGCTTATAACCAGCTGCTGAATCTCAGATAATCACATCATCCAGCCACTGGGAGCCAGGTAGCCAACTGCTTAAAACAAGGTTCAAGGAAACCAAATATAAGTTTTACCCAATGAGCAATCTGTATACTTCATTAACATTTTCTTTTTAAAATTTTATTTTATATGCATTTGTGTTTTGTTCGCATGCATGCCAGTGCATGTCTGCATATGTGTCCCAGTGTGTGTGTGTGTGTGTGAGAGAGAGAGAGAGAGAGAGAAAGAGAGAGAGTAAGAGAGAGAGAGACAGACAGAGAGACAGAGAGGGAGATCCGCAGGAGCTTGAGTTACAGGCAGCTGTGAGCTGACAGGTGGGTGCTGACAATTGAACCCATGTCCTCTGGAAAACAGCTAGATTTCTGAACCAGTGAGCCATCTCTCCAACCCCTCATTTCCACTTTCTATATATAATTTTCTTTTCTCTTGATATCCTGCACATGTGATGGTAGAACATGCTGAATTGTGTCTTGCCTAATATGTTTTCTAACTACAGAATGAAGCCAATTCATATCTAGGAAAGTGATTCTGTCTCATTTGTCCATCTGTGCCCTCCACCTCCCCACAACCCCTATGGAGTTAGCTGGCCAAAGCAGAGCAAGAAGGCTTCTGTTACTGATGGCCACTAGATGGCGCTGCCTCCTGAATGAGCCAAAGCTTCCTCCTTGTTGTTGTCTGGACCACCAAAACAAATGCAAGATTCCCTTGTACCTCCATGCTTGCCATTTTTTTCCATCACTTCCAGGATGTAACTGTGTCCTTTCTTCTGTCACCCCAGGGAGCCGAGGTCCTGGCCTCTCTTTAACTTACTTCTACTCTGAAGAATCCCCTTCCTGACCAGGCCCTTTCTCCCTGAAACCTGGCATTTTTTTTTTCTAGATGACCATTTAAACCTCTTAACCTTGGGTGATCCAGAAACTGGTCGCCTGATCGTTAAAGGCTTGAAAATGTGATAAGCTGAGGGACTGCACAAGAATAGAGGATTAAAAAAAAGTCACTTTGGAAATGCTCTCAATTATAATCCTTCTCTTTTGTTCCCAAGCATTTTCAAGGCTGAATCCTTGTGGTATGCACCTTTCTGATTACCTAATCTACTGGAAATGCCTCAGTATGTCATGGGACTTTAGTGCTTCTTCAAGAGACAGATGGAAGTGTTTCTCAAAAGAGCCTGCCGTTTGGAGTGTCATGGCTGACTTTCACCTAAGCCCAAACTATCAGAATAATCTAAGGAAGAGGAAGGGATGTCACATCCCTTTGACCCAGATCACACCCAAATAATCTCTGAATCCTTATATGACCTTACTCAGCAGGGCTGGGTGACTGGAGGAGTTGACTTTCCCTAGGGTTCCTTGTTACTGCTGCTGCTAGTGCTTGGCAGAAAACTGGTAAACCAAAACCCCCACTAGTGGGTCTCAGCATGAGGGCCGAGAACACCAGGAACTTCTGAGTGCTTGGACCTCAACCCAGATCTCCTAACCCAAAACCTATTGCAGGCACTTGTCCAGTTATCCCAAGATCCCGAAATGATATGATAACGCCCAGGCTTGGAGTGTGACGTAATTAGTAATATCAGACCCAGAAATATATCCCATCCCCCGGGAAGGAAAAAATATCCCACTGCTGTCTGGGCCACAAGATAAAACTCTGACAAGTCCATGGGCTAACATTTCAAACCGGACTCTGGGCAGGATTCCTGAAAAGCTCTGATGTAGGAAGATCACAGAATCTAGTGATGGAGACTGAGTCCCCTCCCAGAAAGCCACAAATATAGCAGGGCCATCAGGGAAACACACCAGGATACAAAATTGCCAAAAAAGAAAAAAAAGGAAAAGGATAGAAAAAAGATACTGTTGGATACAGGTAAACTGAGGAAGCAAGAGATAGCTGAGATCTGAGGGCAGAGGACACACTACCAGTTCTGGTATCTAAAACAGGCATGCGCACAGAGGAAAGATAATATTCTTATAGATGTGACCCTGCAGCTTTTCTGCCCACTGTAGCAGGCAAGATCTGGGGTCTCTTAACCTCGTTAGGTCATGCATGTAGCACAAAGCTATGATCTCCACCGAATGATAAGCAGCAGGGACAGCGTTGCTGCATAGGAATTGAAGATGTCAAACTAATAGATCCCAGCCTCCATGGTGAACAACATGCTGATGGCACAGTTGATGAGGCATACCACACCAGGAACACAAGGTCACTGCTGATCTGTTTGAGACTCCCCGAGTAATCACACATTGGATGTCAACAAGAGCCATTGATCCCTAGGTGTGCTGTGGAGGGTGAGTTCCCACATCAGCTATAGAAGCTGCATTCCAAGGGATTTCAGAGTAGGAAAATAACAACAACAGTCAGCTCTTTGTGGGATGTCATAATGGCTAAGAATGCTGAAGATACCAATAAAGTAGCCCCTGTGAGAAATGGCCACCTCAGGGTGGCTATTGACTAAGTCTCACAATGCATCCTGAGACATTTGGTTCCTGAGTTTTATATGCCTCTCTAGACCGGGGTTTAAAGGCATGAGCTCTGTTAATCTTTTAGACTGCTTCATTTTAGTGTATCCCTTGGAGGTCGAATTCACAGAAATCCTCCCTAAGGCGTGTGCCCCCACTGCCTGGCTAGCTAGTATGGTCACTGGGATTAAAGGTATGTATCACCATTGCCTGACCTCTATAGCTTTGGGAAGGTTCTGCTTTGTGAATCTTTGGGCAAGCTTTGATAAACCATAAATAATTTATTGAAAGACCTGCGCAGGGCCTTACATGCAGTCTCAGGAATGGCCGCTCTCCAAATTATTCAGCTGTGAGCTGACATGTGGGTGCTGACAATTGAACCCATGTCCTCTGGAAAAGCAACTAGTTTTCTGAACCAGTGAGCCATCTCTCCAGCCCCCTCATTTCCCTTTCTATTTATAATTTTCTTTTCTCTTGGTATCCTGCACATATGAGGGTAAAACATGCTGAATCTCATTTTGCCCAGTATGTTTTCTCACTACAGAATGAAGCCAATTCAGATGTAGGAAAGTGATTCTGTATTATTTGTCCATCTGTGCCCTCCACCTCTCCACAACCCCTATGGAGTTAGCTGGCCAAAGCAGAGCAAGGAGGCTTCTGTTACTGATGGCCACTAGATGGCGCTGCCTCCTGAATGAGCCAAAGCATCCTCCTTGCTGTTGTCTGGACCACCAAAAAAAAAAAATGCAAGATTCCCTTGTACCTCCATGCTTGCCATTGCTTTCCATCACTTCCAGGATGTAACTGTGTCCTTTCTTCTGTCACCCCAGGGAGCCGAGGTCCTGGCCTCTCTTTAACTTACTTCTACTTTGAAGAATCCACTTCCTGGCCATTCCCTTTCTCCCTGAAACCTGGCATTTTTTTTCTAGATGACCATTTAAACCTCTTAACCTTGGGTGATCCGGAAACTGGTCGCCTGATCATTAAAGGAAGGGATGTCACAGCCCTTTGACCCAGATGACACCAAAACAACCTCTGAATACCCTTATATGAACTCACTCAGCAGTGCTGAGTGACTGGAGGACTTGATTTCCCTAGGGTTCCTTGTTACTGCTGCTGCTAGTGCTTGGCAGAAAACCGGTAAACCAAACCCCGCACTAGTGGGACTCAGCATGTAGGCCGAGAACACCAAGGAACTTCTGAGTGCTTGGAACTCAACCCAGATCTCCGAACCTAAAATCTATTGCAGGCACTTGTCCAGTTTTCCCAAGATCCCCAAATGATATGAAAACACCCAGGCTTGGAGGGGGGCCCTAATTAGTAATATAAGATGCAGAAATATATCCCATCCCCGGGAAGGTAGAAAATATCACACTGCTGGCCAGGCAACAAGGTAAAACTCTGACAAATGCATGGGCTAACATTTCAAACTGGACTCTGGGCAGGATTCTTGAAAAGCTCTGATGTAGGAAGATCACAGAATCTAGTCATGGAGACTGAGTCCCCTCCCAGAAAGCCACAAATACAGTACGGCCATCAGAAAAACACACCAGGATACAAAATGGCCAAAGAAGAAAAAAAAAAAAGGAAAAGAAAAGAAAAAATAAACAGCTGGATACAGGTAAACTGAGGAAGCAAGAGATAGATGAGATCTGAGGGCACAGGACAAACTGCCAGGTCTGGTATCTAAAACAGGAATGCACACAGAGGAAAGATGATTTTCTTATAGAAGTGACCCTGCAGCTTTTCGGCCCACTGTAGCAGGCAGGATCTGGGGTCTCCTAACCTCTTTAGGCCATGCACATAGCATTCAGCTATGATCTCCACCAGCATGATAAGCAGCAGGGACAGCATTGCTGCATAGGCATCAAAGATGTCAAACAAGTAGTTCCCAGCCTCCATGTTGAACAACATGCAGATGGCACAGTTGACGAGGAACACCACACCAGGAACACAAGATCACTGCTCATCGGTCTGAGACTCCCTGAGTAATCCCACAGTGGATGTCAACAAGAGCCACAGATCCCTAGTTGTTCTGTGGAGGGTGAGTTCCCACATCAGCTATAGGAGCTGCTTTGCAGGGGATTTCAGAGCACGAAAACAACAACAGTCAAGGTGTTGCTCATTGGGGGATGTCATAATGGCTGAATGTCTAGGAATGCTGAAGATACCAATACAGTCGCCCCTGTGAGAAGTGGATTTAAATGTAGTGTGGATTGGTTGGGGAGGAAAGTACAATTTACGTAGGTGCTACCAAATTCTAGGCTCTGGTCATGTACCCGGCCAGATTAAGCCTCCAAGGTCGTAGTCAGCGATCCCTTTCATACCTGGGTGCAAGGGCTTACTGTTGTCAGATAACTCTCTGTAGCACAACAAGGCAGAGTCAATATTTAACTCTTTCCAGGTTTTCTTATCACTTCTTAAGGCTTTCCATAGTGCCTCTCAATTCATAGTTGCCCTTCCCACTACTACACCATACAATGTCAGACACTGGAAGGCTCCCACAGGAGAGGATTAAGTGTTGGATAGAGAGCTACATGCATTTGTACTGTTGACCACAGGGACCCAATTTCAGAAAAAAAAATATCAAATGCTATCAGGCTTTCAGGAAGGTAGAGGACACTTCCCAAATGATGACTAGGACATATGATCAGAAATGACATTATGTATTTTAGACATAGAGCCATCAGAGTCACAGGAGGGTTCTCATGATCCGGGCTTGGTGGCAAGGTGGTGAATTTAAAAACGGGTCTCTGTGGTGCATATTACATGTGCATACAGCTCCTAGAACAACTAACTCAAGTAGAGCTGAGTATCAAACTACCAGGAGCACAGCTACGCCCCTGCAGCACTTCTGGAATTGTCTTATGAGCAATCGGCCCCTAATTAGTCCCCTCCACTGATTTTCTTGGATTTTGCCATCCACACATGACCTGTCTCCTCTGCCTGGTGTCCTCACCTGAAAGGGCCTCCTTGGGCAGGTGGCTGGAGATGACCTTTCTGTCCGTCGGAGGGGTGAGGTTGGCTGCTGTGTTTCCAAGCATGCTCCCCATACCCAATATCAGCAACATGAAGAAGTACAGAACTGACCTCAACTGGGATACTTCCATGTTTTTAAATGGCCTTAGTGTAGATGATGAAGTCCAGGCCCGTGCCCGGGACAGCCTGCAGATGATTAAAAGACACCACATACGTGTGTGAGTCAGAGGGGACAAGAGTGGAACCCCATAGTTCAGATGTGGAATGTCATCAGTGTTTTGCTGCACTCTTAGAGGTTTGTAACTGTAACACCAAAAATAAAAACCCAGAGACAGATATTGCTGTTCAAGCTTCAAGCTGAAGGTCAGAGAAGCAAAGCAGCTGAGCCACTAGCTCTTACATCTACCTCAGGCCAAAAAGGGGTGTTCCTGTCTCTGCAAGGTCTCTAGCAAACCTCAGGGTGGGTAGAGATTAAATCTCACAACGCAGTCTGAGACATTAGGTTCCTGACTTTTATATACATACCTCTCTAGAGCTGGGATTAAAGGCATGAGCTCTGTTAAGCTTTTAGACTAATTCATTCTAGTGCATCCCTGGGAGGTCTCGAACTCACAGAAATCCACTAAAAGGCATGTGCCACCACTGCCTGGCTATCTAATATGGTTGTTGGGATTAAAGGTGTATATCACCATTGCCTGATGTCTATAGCTTTTGGAAGGTTGTGCTTTATGAATCCACGGGCAAGCTTTGAAAATTCATATATAATATTATCACCACATATATCTTTCAGAGCTGAGCTCTCACTGGAGAATGTAGATCATTGGGTAAGTGTCTTCAGATTCCATAGCCCCCTGTCACGTCTTGTCTGTTCCTTGATTCCTTGTCCATCAATAGTTAAGAGTCTTAGGCTCATGAGACTATTGTCATGAATTGTACAATCCTTCTCCACCATGATAGATTGCACCTGTCACTCCAGAAACAAAGTAAGTACCTCACTCATGACCATGTTAGGAATTTGGTTATAGGAACACAATTTTGTATTGACTGATACAAAAATGACAATTAGCTCAATGGTGTAAGCACAGTGGCAATAGGCTTCAGGAGCAGGTAAGGATAACATGACACTGAAATTTTTAAGTGAATATTAGATATCACACAACCATTATTTCACTATTATTAGCAGGAGCCATCAATTCTAAACAATGTCAGTGTTAAAATACTCCCTACTGGGGTACTCTGATCTCACTTTCCTGCCCATGACTAAAACCCAAAGCACCACATCCTAGACAATTGGAATCAATGACTTAGAAAAAAACATGCCTGAAGAGAGAATTAGTGGACAGGGAGTTCTTTCTCGGGGTAATTCCGTTCAATCGAATGTAGTTTGACCTAAAGATGCACTTAAATTGCACTAATGGTGTCATTGTACACTGTGAACTTTAATCTAACTTGATATCAAATGGACTTCATGCTTATAACCAGCTGCTGAATCTCAGATAATCACATCAGCCAGCCTCTGGGAGCCAGGTAGCTAACTGCTTAAAACAAGGTTCAAGGAAACCAAATGTAAGTTTTACCCAATGAGCACTCTGTATGCTTCGTTAACATTTTCTTTTTAAATTTTTATTTTATATGCATTTGTGTTTTGCTCGCATGCATGCCAGTGCATGCCTGCATATGTGCCCAGTGTGTGTGTGTGTGTGAGAGAGAGAGATAGAGAGAGACAGATAGAGAGAAAGAGAGAGACAGAGAGAGACAGAGAGAAAGACAGAGAGGTAGATCCTCAGGAGCTTGAGTTACAGGCAGCTGTGAGCTGACATATGGGTGCTGACAATTGAACCCATGTCCTCTAGAAAAGCAGCTAGTTTTCTGAACCAGTGAGCCATCTCTCCAGCCCCCTCATTTCCACTTTCTTTATATAATTTTCTTTTCTCTTGATATCCTGCACATATGAGGGTAGAACAGGCTGAATCTTATTTTGCCTAGTATGTTTTCTAACTACAGAATCAAGCCAATTCAGATCTAGGAAAGTGATTCTGTCTTATTTGTCCATCTGTGCCCTCCACCTCCCCACAACCCCTATCGAGTTAGCTGGCCAAAGCAGAGCAAGGAGGCTTCTGTTACTGATGGCCACTAGATGGCGCTGCCTCCTGAATGAGCCAATTTTCCTCCTTGCTATTGTCTGGACCACCAAAAGAACTGCATGATTCCCATGTACCTCCATCTTTGCCATTGCTTTCCATCACTTCCAGGATGTAACTGTGTCCTTTCTTTTGTCACCCCAGGGAGCCGAGGTCCTGATGTCTCTTTACCTTACTTCTACTCTGAAGAATCCACTTCCTGACAAGTCACTTTCTCCCTGAAAACTGGCATTTTTTTTTTTCTAGATGACCATTTAAACCTCTTAACCTTGGGTGATCCATAAATGGGTCTCCTGATCGTTAAAATCTTGAAAATGTGATAAGCTGAGGGAGTGCCTAAGAGTAGAGGATGAAAAAAGTCACTTCTGAAGTGCAGTCAATTATAATCCTTATCTTTGCTTCCCAAGCATTTTCAATGCTGAATCCTTGTGCTGTGGTGTGCACCATTCGGATTACCAAACCTACTGGAAATGCCTCAGTATGTCATGGGACCCTAGTGCTTCTTCAAGAGACAGAGGGAAGTGTTTCTCAATGGACACCCTGCCATTTAGAGTGTCATGGCTGGCTTTTACCTAAGCCCAAACCATCAGAATAATCTACGGAAGAAGGGATGTCATAGCCCTTTGACCCAGATCACACCCAAACAACCTCTGAATCCCCTTATATGACCTCACTCAGCAGAGCTGGGTGACTGGAGGACTTGAGTTTCCCTAGGGTTCCTTGTTACTGCTGCTGCTAGTGCTTGGCAGAAAACTGGGAAACCAAACCCCCCACTAGTGGGTCTCAGCATGTAGGCCGAGAACACCAAGGAACTTTTGAGTGCTAGGAACTCAACCCAGATCTCCTACCCTAAAACCTATTGCAGGCACTTGTCCAGTTTTCCCACGATACCCAAATGATATGATAACGCCCAGGCTTGGAGGGGGCCCTAATTAGTAATATCAGATGCAGAAATATATCCCATCCCCGGGAAGGTAAAATATCTCCCACTGCTGGCCAGTCAACAATGTAAAACTCTGACAAGTCCCTGGGCTAACATTTCAAACTCTACTCTGGGCAGGCTTCTTGAAAACTCTGATGTAGGAAGATCACAGAATCTAGTCATGGAGACTCAGTCCCCTCCCAGAAAGCCACAAATATAGTAGGGCCATAAGGGAAACCTACCAGGATACAAAATGGCCAAAGAAGGAAAAATAAAAGGAAAAGGATAGAAAAAAAGAAACTATTGAATACAGGTAAACTGAGGAAGCAAGAGATAGCTGAGTTCTGAGGGCAGAGGACAAACTGCCAGTTCTGGTATCTAAAACAGGCATGTGCACAGAGGAAAGATTATTTTCTTATAGATGTGACCCTGCAGCTTTTCTGCCCACTGTAGCAGGCAGGATCTGGGGTCTCCTAACCTCTTTAGGCCATGCACGTAGCACACAGCTATGATCTCCACCAGCATGATAAGCAGCAGGGACAGCGTTGCTGCATAGGCATCGAAGATGTCAAACAAGTAGTTCCCAGCCTCCATGTTGAACAACATGCAGATGGCACAGTTGACGAGGAACACCACACATATCAGCCACAGTCCCGAAGGAACACATACAAATTCATCTCTGCAGGGCTTGGGGCACCAAGATCTGGCTCAGTGGTTAAGTGCACTTAGAGGACCCCAGGTTCAATTCCTAGCACCCACATGGTGGTTCACAACTATCTGTAATTCTTTTAACAGGGGATCTGATACCCTCTTCTGGGTTCTGAAGGCTCCTGTCACTCAGGAACAAATGCATGCACATTGATTTTTTAAAGTAAAACTGAAACTTTGATACTACTATGTATATGAAGCTATTGGTTTTCTTATGTATTTTTAGATAGATATTACGAATTTTAAAATGGCTCTTCTCCTGTATTTCCTGGGTCATGTATCTCACACTAAGTACTCTGACCTTTTCAGAAGCTGCCCACATCCTTACAGTCTCCAGGATTTTGAAATTACGTCCAGGGTAGCCTCACTACAGTAACTATTGTGCATAGCATCTTCATGTGGAATTTCATTTGCCAAGTATTCCGCAACACCACAAACTTGCAGCAAAGCCTATTTTTTGTCAAGAAACAGCAAGGAATTTACTGTTAATTATGACAATCATTTAGCCACTTGTATCTAATGGCTTCTGTGTGTAGACTGGAAAGACAGAGAACATCATTGTACAATTTCCACTAGGCAGTCCTGGCCTGGAAGTTCAATGATAACGCCTGCCATGCAGCATTCCTCTCTATGGAGGCAGCTGTGTGGGATGGAGCCCTACCTTGCATTCTGCACTGCTTCCTCAGAAAAGGATGTGCCTTTCTCCTCACCTCTGATCCCTCTTTGGGTGCTGACCAAGCTCATGTCAGGGTTCTCCAGAGCTACAGCTCCTCATCCTATGCCAGGAAGATCACATGTTTCAAAGGTGACTCCATCCCTTGAGGCAACAATCGCTACAGGATGGGAAATTCATGTGCCTTCATCAGACCTGGGCTCCTGTTCCACCTTTCTGTCTCATGGGCTCCAGGTTCTGCTGTCTCACCAAACCCTGATTCTGGCCCTGCCTGTTTTTCCAAAGTTTCCCTCTCTGTCTAGACCTCACAGGTAATCCATCAGTTTATACATCTTGCTCCTACCCACATTTCCCCCATTCCTTTTGCAGTACAAACCCCAAGAGCTCTGGATCCTTGGGCAAACCCAGGTGCAAGATGTCAGCAGGGCACTGCTCCTTTATTATCTCTGGTAGAGGTGTTGACCTGAGGCTCTGGGTCACATTATATCTGTGTGTCTCAAATGTTTCTTCCCACATCTCTTATCCCACTGATTGCTTAGCAAAGGTCCCAAATAATTACATAGATGGCTAAGGGGAACCTCTCTCCTATCTGAAGTTTACTTCGGCATGGGCTCTCACTCCTTTCTTGGGCTTCAGGAACCCAACCCTAATGCTAACACCAACCATAACACTCACCCTAACCATAACCATACCCTAAACTGAACTCTCATTGTCAGAAATACATGACCCCACCTGGATGGCATAGCCCTATATATGGAGTGGGGGTGAATGGGAGGGGAGGGTGGTCAAGGTGCATGGGAGGGAGGGAAGGGAGGGAGGGATAGGAATCGACATATAACATAAAGAATAATCAATTAATTAAAAAATTTGGTATGCAGGGACTCAGAATGTTCCCAAGAGGATTGGTGGATCTAACAGTGGTCTGGTGGTCTTTAGCTGAGGTCTCTCGAGCACAGGCCCAGTGATGGGTTTCAAGTATCCAGTAGGACATTTTATTTCATGTTTAAAAGTTATTTATCATATGTAGTATCCTACTTGAATGTCTGCTGGTAGAAAAGAAGAGGGCACCAAATCTCATTGTAGATGGATATGAGCTACCATGTGATTGTTGGGAATTAAATCATATCCTCTGTAAGTACAGTCAGTGGGTTTGAACTTTTAGTCACCTTTCTATTCCATTGTGTTTTAAGAAAAGGCTTCATTATGTAATTTTGAATCATGCTTTTGGCTCCTGAGTACTGCTGGAGAGGATGTGTAGAAAGGGGAACACTCCTCTACTGCTTTTGGGAGGGCAAACTTGTACAGACATTTTTGAGATAGCTATGGCGGTTCCTCAGCAAGATGGGAATTGGTTTACCACAGGACCTGGCAATCCCCCTCATAGGCATATTCCCAAAGTATCCACATTCATACAACAAAGACAAGTGCTTAATTATATCCATAGCAGCATTATTTGTAATAGCAAGAACCTAGAAGCCACCCAGATGCCTCTCAACTGAAGAATGGATAAAGAAGTTGTGGCACATCTACACAATGGACTACTAATCTACAGAAAAAATGGAATCTTGAAATGCACAGGCAAGTGGATGGTACTTGGAGAAACAATCCTGAATGAGGTAACCCAGGCACAAAAAGTAGAACATGGTAGAGAGGGAGAGAACATAAAAGAGCAAGCCATTATTGGTTTGAAGAGAAAAATGAACCTAAAGATATATCTAGAGACCTACAAGACTGACTCCAACTAACAATCTGAGCAACAGTGGAAAGGCTTCCATAAATGACCTTCCCTGAAAATGAGATCAACAACTAACTTATACACTACATGGAGTCCTCATTTAGTATCTGTAGAAAACAGAAGCAAACACCCATAACTAAACACTGAGTCTAACTAGAAACCAGATGCAGAGAGAGAGAGAGGACAAGATCAAGTTGCAGAAACACATTTGAGACAGCTGACCTGATGAAGGAGGAGCTAATAGGCCCCCAGACTGATAGCTGTGAATCCAGCATGGGACTGACTCAGACCCCTGATATGGGTATCAGCTAGAAGGTCTGAGCTGTCTAATGGAGGTCAGACAGTAGAACCAGGATGTATTCCTGGTGCACAAAGGGACCTTGCAGACACATCCCCCATCCAGGGATACTCCCTAAACCTAGAAATAGAAGAGAAGTTCTAGTCAACACTTGAAATGAGTTGTCAGAAATACAGGACCCCACCTGGATGATATAGCCCTACGTGTTGAGTGTGTGGGGGGGAATAGGAGGGGAGGGTGGTCAGGGTGAATGTGAGGGGCAACAGAGGATAAGAGTAAGGGAGGGAATGGAGGGAGATATAGGGAACAGGGATCTACATGTAAAAAATAATGAATTAATTTTAAAAAAAAATATCCGGTATGCATGGACTCAGGAGTTCCCGAGAGGATATGTGGATCTAACAAGTAAGTATCTGGCGGTCTTTAGGTGAGGGAACTCTATCAGAGGCCCAGTGATGGGTATCAAGTATCCAGTAAGACGTTTTATTTCATGTTTAAAAGTTATTTATCATATGCAGTATCCTACTTCAATGTCTGTTGGTAGAAAAGAAGAGGGCACCAAATCTCATTGTAGATGGTTGTGAGCTACCATGTGGTTGTTGGGAATTAACTCATATCCTCTGTAAGTACAGTCAGTGTGCTTGAACTTTTAGTCATCTATCTCTTCCATTGTTGTGTTTTTAGGAAAGGGCCTCATTATGTATCTGTGACTGGCCTGGAATTCATTGAGAGTCATGCTTTTGGCTCCTGAGTACTGGGTTCAAAGGCATGTAACACCATGATCATCTCAGGATTAAAATTTTATATTGTTAACATAAATAAGCATTAGCTTAGATAAATAGCTAGTGCTATGCATTCTGAGACATTCATTAATTTTTATTACATTTCTTATTCACACAAAAGGTGAGTTAGATTTTGTTTCTAAATTAAAAAGTAGTAAGTTATGGGCTATAATTAGGGGTCATTGGCTAGGGTCTAGAATTCCTGATACTACAAGATTTAAGTTCAGCCTCTATCACCAAAAAAAGCAAAATAGGGGCTGAGTAGGTATCTCAGTCAATAAAGTACAAACACTAAGGACCTGAGATCAAGCAAAATGCTGAATCTAGAAGGGGATGATTAAAAACTAAACTTGTGGGACATTTGATCATTGTGTGAAAATATGGTGCTTTTTTCCTTGCCTGCCTAAGGCACTTAATTGGTTTAATAAAAAGCTAAATGGCCAATAGCTCAAAAGGAATGGTGAGGCAGGACTGCTAGGCTGAGAGAAAAACTCAGGGGAATGAATCTAGGCCTGGACCCATGCCAGGAAGACAGGGAGGGAGCTGCGAATACAGAATAATAGACAATAGACTAATAGACATATGTTAAGTTATAGGAGATCGTTGGGAACAAGGTTAAGTTAAAGGCCAATCTTTCATAATTTAGAAATGTCTGTGTCATCATTTGGGGACGGATTGTTCCAAGAAAATCTGACAAGAAAGTCCAACTACATATTAGCACTGGAAAGGTGAGAGAGATCTGTTAAGTCTCAGTGGCAGTAAAGTCTACCTTCATAAATTAGAACGTGATAAATAAGATGGACACTTGGAATTGAATTGACTTTGACACATGATCTCTCTCTTGCTCTGTCTCTGTCTCTCTCTGCTCCTCCTCTCTCTCTCCCTGTAACACACACACACACACACACACACACACACACACACACACACACACACACACACACAAACACACTAAACAAACAGATATATTCCATATTGTATTATGGTTGGTTGTCTTCAACTTTTCTGTCCCTGTACTGTGCCCTTTCTGTTTGTTTACTCGAGAAAGGGTTTCGCTGTGTAGCCATGCCTGTCCCCAAACTCACTCTGTATACAAGGCTGGCCTAAAACTGAAGTGATGCCTACCTCTGCCTCCCTTAATACACATTGGCTCCTTATTTAGAATTAAGGCTAAAGCTGTCAGGTTTTTCAAATTGATAAGTACAAGTGAATTGATACTGCATAATCTGAGCACATATTACCTGCAAAAGCGACATATGTACTGCCAAAATACTCTGCAATGACAAAGAAAATACACTTTGAAATTCACACACTACATCTTTTTCAAACCTTGAATCAGAAGTTAGTTCCAACTTTTTCATATACAATCTGATTTGTTTATTAATGTTGACAAACTGTTAATTCCTAAAGTCTTAATATAAATAAAATTATTATGAGATACATAAAAGTCCAATGAAATTTTATGGGGGAATGAATGCAGCAGCATACCTTTGTTTGCCTCCAAGTTGCCACATGTTGTTGGAACAGGTTCAGCTGTGACCTTTTTTTTTTCTCATGTGTTACTTTACATAATCTTTACCTAACAGGAGAGTAGTAGATGCCTTTAATTCTAGCACTTGAGAGAGAGGAGAATCTGTGAGTTTGAGACCAGTCTGGTTTAACATAGTGATTACAGAGAGATCCTGTCTCAAAAAACAAAAACAAAACAACAACAACAACAACAACAACAAAAAGCCCAACTTCTTCCTTATCAAGTCCAAGGTCATGAAGCTATTCCTGAGGAGTCAACCCCTTAGCAAAGCTAATCTCAGCAGTGAATGAGTTACTGCCTAGAAATTGCCCTTCACTGAACCTGGATCTCAAGTATTCTGCTAGGCTGGCTGGTTAATGCACTGCAGGGATCCTCCTGTCTCCATATTTTCCCTCTCCTCAGTATTTGGAGAAATAGTCATGTGCCACTGTCCCTGACCTTTTATCCAATGAGCCATCTCCAGCCGCAGCTGTCCTGGTAGAGGGTCTATCTAATGGCATGGTGGTGAATAGTTTGGATAAAACAGCTCTTGCTGCCTCTAGCTATGTTTTGGGTAACACAAATTAAGTTCTCCTATAGGGTTCTTAGCCACATAGTGACACTTAGGAAGTGGATACCTCAGAAAGATACCCAGGACAGTTACCATGGGATTTGTTGGTACAATGGTGGCAGTGCCCTTCTTTTAGTCCTTACCCCAGGCCAGCATCTGGTCTTAGCTGCCTTGGGAAGCCATCCCAACATGTGAGTCTCAGTAAGTGAAAATCCAACTTTTTCATATACAATATGATTTGTTTATTAATGTTGACAAACTGTTAATTCCTAAAGTCTTAATATAAATGAAATTATTATGAGATACATAAAAGTCCAATGAAATTTTATGGGGGAATGAATGCAGCAGCATACCTTTGTTTGCCTCCAAGTTGCCACATGTTGTTGGAACAGGTTCAGATTCTCTATGGTGGGGTCAGAGGTGATGTCCACATCATACACAGGCATATGAAGAGGTTTACAGAGTTCCTCATATTGTTATAAGAGTAGTTTATGTTTCTGATTTCTCTCTTTTTTTTACATTTTTTTGAGAAATTCTACTTGAGTGTCCAATTCTTTTCTAGTTAATGGAGACTTGTCTCTTTCTTTTTTATGAAACCAGATATGACTATAGTAAGGTGCAAGGATGGTAATGGAACTACAAAATAATAGGAATGCCAAATGTTAAATTTACATACAAGGCAGTTTAAGCCTGGGCTGGTGGCATACCTTTTTAATTCTAGCACTTGGGAGGCAGAAGAGCAGTGGTTATCTGTGAGTTGGAGGCCACCCTTGATTACAAAATATGTTCTAAGATGGGCAGGGCTATTACACAGAGATAAACTGGCAAAAATGTAGGTTGTGCCCAACAGAAAATAATGAAAAAAGGATCACCTAATACTTCTAGCAAGAAAGAACAATTATGACTTCGTTTCTTGCTTGACTTGTGCTATGTGGCAAAGAAATACCTCAGGGTCCTGATACTCCAACCTCATTTTCAGGTGCTACGATTACACGTATCAGTCACCATGTTCAACTTCCTTTTACAATTCATACTGTAGTAAAATACCCCTGAATTATAGCCCTGCATGTAATATCTTTGGTAGTAAATACAGATTGCTCCAATTTATACTGTAGTAAAATACCCCTGAATTATTGCCCTGCTGCAAGTTAACAACAATCTTAATGAAATTCCATCCTCACAAATGGGACAAAAGCAATATGTACTCAGCAGAATCTATATTGCAAGTATAAATGCAGCCAGTTTTTCACTTTTAATACAGTACTCAAATTACACAATACTTACACTAATATTCCCAGGATCACCTCTTTGCCAATTACTATGAATACAGTAGATCCTGCTCGATTCCTAGTGGATAAAGAAGGCAGTAGAGTGAGTACTAGTTGTATATTGTAAAAATACAGTTTCACTTATCATTGTTTAAAAATTGCCTTATATTCAGGGAAAACAGATCTAATAGTATACTCCAAAGGTTCTCATGTGCCTAAATTCACATGAGTAAAATTGAGTGTTTAAGAAAAAAAAAAAAAAAAAAAAGTCTTTTTTACGTGGCAAATTTACATCATTTATATTAACTTAAGAAAAATGCTCTAATGTCATGCTCTTCTTGAATGTTCTTCACATCCAGGGATCAATTATCCTTACCTTTGAAAGGCAGTCTGACTGCTAGTCTTACTCCATCTACAGACATGGGTGGTAGGCTTTTACTTTAATAGTAATTGGGACAGGAGATACCTCATCATTATCATTCAACTCTTCCTGGGTGTCCCATATTTTCAGAACCATTCTGTATGCCTGAGTGGTGTAAAGCTGTGATCATTAAAAGAGCCACAAAGTTTAAAGTTTGTCTGGTAATAACTTTTTTGTATCACTACATATACTTGGCTCTTACGTACCCACTTTATTCTGTGGCGGTGGATGGTAGCACAGACATATATATATATATATATATATATATATATATATATATATATATATATATATGAAGAATGAATGGAGGACAGAAATCAAGTTTGGGGTGATACTGTCTACCTTGTTTTTTGATATAAAGACTAACTTACAAGACTATGAGATTCTTTCCTACATGTATGTAAGTGTGATGCTTGTGAACCTGGTGACCACTGAAGTCACAAGTCGGTGCTGGATTCCCTGGAATAGCAGTTCAGGACAGTTGTAGGCTACCACATGGGCTGGAAAGTGAAACCTGCTCCTATGCAAGAGCAGATAATGCTCGCAACTGCTCAACCTATCTTCAGCTGCTGTCTTATTTTTGGGTATTTTGGAGATGAAGTTTCTCATTCCCCCCGGTCTCTGCCTCTCAATGTTGAAGTTAGAAGTATATGCAACCATTATGTTTTTTTTTTTTTTTTTCACTCGAGACAAGGTTCTTATGTGATGCCCTGGCTGTCTTGAAACTTACTCTGTAGAACAGGCTGGCCTATGGAGATCTTTCTGCCTCTGCCTCCAAGGTACTGGTGCTAAAGGCATAAACCACAACCTGGCAATCTGGCTTAATTTGCAAGAATTGTGAGGATTGAATTGAGGTTTTCATGGCTTTGAGGGAAGTACTTTAAAAATTAATCCATTTATTCAATGTTTCCATACCCCCTCTTTCAAATAAACATCAATGCCTCCCATTTCTCTAAAGTTAAAATATTATTATGCTCTGTAAAACAGAAATATTGTAAGCAGGGTGAATAGGTTAACTGCCTTCCACATTTGTCATATATATCCCTCCTCCAACTAGAATGCTTTCCATTTGCATTGCTAAACTGACAACATATTCCTCTGTCTTAGATACCCACCAGCTCCCAAGCACTCTGAACTGACACACCTGAAATCTGGTTTCACTTGTAAACTCACTACAAAGGGTACTCAATTCTTCCTGAAAGATGGATATTGTTGTTCATTTGCTACAGCAGTTAGCAATGAAACACAAACAAGAAACTCAATGAGGCCACCTGGAGTTCATTGTTGGAGGGAAAAGAAGGGTGGTGAAAAAAGTTAGCCAACACAGAGCACAGAAGAGGGAGAGAGGAGGTATCCATGATGTGGCCATGTAGGGCATGCATGTCCTGCCCATAGTTTGGGGGCAAGGTCAGCACAATGCCAAGATTGCAACATATATGCTTTTGATAACCTGTCTCAAGAGGCTTCCCTCCTCTTCAGTAATAATCCTATCCAGAATTTCCTGTGATAGAGAAAATGGTTGGTAAAGGTCTGGAGCCAATGGGAATAAAACAAAAGACAACACAACAAAACTACCTAGGATGTCAAAACTCACATAAACTCAAATTTTGCAGAAAGATCTCTTAATAATCAAAATCAGGAAGAGCCTGCACTACCCCAGTAAGAATGACTAAATATTATTCTTACTATTTATCATTATGTTTGCTCATGATGTGCATTTGAGGAATGCAGATGCCAAAAGACATATCTCCCATTGATGTGTTCTGATGATTGAGTTCATGTCTTCAGGCATATATATATCATGGAGGTGCAGATGCTTATACCTACTTAGTTTCCTATCCAAGCCCCTTAAATGCCTGTATGCCTGCTGTCTCAAGTAAGGCAGCAACATCCGTACCTCTTGTTTTCACTGCAGAAAGATCAGTGCCACTCAATTTACCCTGATATGATTATTCAGAGCCTCCGCGATTTGTAATAACTATTCCTCATGTATCCCAAATGGTTTTATGTTTCCCAAAGGTGAAACTTTAATCCCAGCCCTCAGGAGGCAGAGGCATGTAAATGTTTGAGTTCAAGGCCAGCCTGGTATACAGAATAAATTCCAGGGACAGGCACTGCTATACAGAGAAACTAGGTCTTGCAAAAATAAACAGCATATCTTTCATGCGGCTCTAATTCAAACAGTGGTATGTGTTTAGTCATTGTATCCTTGTCTTTTTTTGCACAGGAATTCCTTGAAAACACAGAATAGCTATGTGACATTGAGGTACTTGTTGGTGAGAAATTAAGAAAAATTAGTAAAGTTTAAGCTGTGCTTATTTACACTGTTGTTTTTATGTAAAAGTGGCATGAAAAATTAAAATTGTTTCAGAGGTTATTTTGTATAAATTAATGTATTTCCATTCATTTTTTTCTAGAACGTTGACAATGTTCTTCAATAGGAAATTCTTCCCAAATGTAGCCTGAAATATAAGACCAGAATATATATGATATATTAATCGAAATAGTACAAAATGTAAGTTAATATATTAAAAAATTCTAAGAACTAATTTTGTCTTTACTCAATTGAAATTAGACAATAGTATCAATGAGCAAGGAAACCTGTCCCCTTATTTTCAAACAAGAAGGAAAATGCAATCTTATTTTTAGCAGTGAGATTTCTGTAAGTGTGCAGCATCACGTACTTGTAGACTGTTTTGTGGGGAGTATTCAGCAAAGCCCACTCTTCCTGAGTTAAATTGATGTGTACATCATCATAGGTCATTGCATCCTAAAATAACCCATATATGTGTGGAAGAGTAAGTGTGTTACTCACATTAGAAACGTCTTCTTCTTTTCCAATAGAGTTATAAAATCCTGGTGCTTCTCACACTTACATCATGACATGGTCTCCATGCTGTATTCAACTAGTCATTTTAGAGGGAAATGAATGGGAGTGAAACATGCACCACTTCTTGGCTCTTCAAATTGCTTATAGCCCTGAGAAAGAAATCACTATAAAGAGGCATAAAGGGAGAGGAAAGCTTGCAGAACAACACTACTGAGAACACATCTGAGGAACTGTATCATAGGCCCAGCCTGTCACAGCAATACCCCAGGCCCTGGTAGTAACTTCTGTCTTTGTGAGGTTTGTATTGTTGTGAAGAGACAACATAGGCCCTGACAACGTTTAAAAAAAAAAAAAAAAAAAAAAAAGAATAAACAATAAAATCATTTAATTGAGGAGTCTCAGTTCAAACTTCAGAGGTTCAATTAATCATCATTATGGCAACATGCAGCAGCTATGGTTCTGGAAGTTATAGTCCTAAAAGCTTAAGACAGCGGCAACAGGAAGTTGACTAATAACACTGTGAAACATCCTGAAGGTAAGAAACCTCAATTGTGTGACCCATAGAGTCATACTTCATCTAACAGTGAAAAGCCAACTCTAAAAAAAAAAAAAATGAAGTAAAAGGTACAGTTCCTCCTCCTGTCACTCATATGATCACAGACTATGGACTGAGAGCTATGGAAAATTCATGGCCCACTGAACTAGACCCACTGAATGTGGGTGACACTTATGTGACTGATATGTTGAGGGGCCCCTGTCAGTGAAATCAGGACCCATCGCAGGTGCATGAACTGGCTTTTTCGAGGCCACTCCCTGTGGTGGGATAATTTGATCACTCTTTATACACGATGGAGTGCCTTACTGCTTTCTCAGCTTGATTTGTCAGAGTTAGTAGACTATTGAAAATAGGCCTTTTTCCCTTTGAGGAGCAGATGGGGGAACAGAAAAAGAAAAGATACTTTTGTAGATTAGGCCTTGCCTGGTATCTAACACTCAACCCTCCTTCATCCACCCCAGTTTTGAGATCACAGTGTCTAATGTCATGCATGGGCTTCTCAAATTTTTAGGAAGTTTTGAATAAAAAACCTAACTATACAGAAAAATTTTAAAAATTAACTCTTTAAAGAAACAACAAAATTGTTTTGAACATCACAAAATTTAAGCCTAAACATATATCATTTTTTACTTTTACAAAAAAGCCCCATACATTTAGGTAGCTATGTGTAGTGCAAGTTTATAATTGCAGCCCTTGGAAGTATGGACAGATGACTGCTACTACCTCCAAGCTAGTCTTGGCTACAAAGCAAGACCCTGCCTCAAAACAAATAAATATAGATAAAGAAACTTAATTGTAACCATCTCATATTTAGTTAGTGAAAATTACAAAACAGTGGGATAGTACATGCCTCAGAACCTTAAGACAGGAGTCACAAGCTCAAGGCCAGAAAGGACTGTATTGCTTTTTCCAAGATAGGAAAAAGAACAAATGAGATGAAAATAAACAATAAAACATACATTTACTTCACCACAGTTGAAAAGAAGAAAATCATATCTTACCATTCTGGTGTGCTTCTGTTGCTATGCTAAAACACTGACCAAACACAATGCAGGCCAGAAAGGGGCTTACTTAGCTTACACTCCAGGTCACTGTCCCTAATGAGAATTACAGCAGCGACTCAAGCAGGGCAGTGGGAAGAAACTGTGGAGGAATGCAGTTGTCAGCTCATCTCTGGCTCTCTCACATGCTCACAGTCCCTTCTTTATGCAGCATAGTTTAACCTGGTTCACCCTATGTTGATCAACATAATCTCATACAGATGTAACCAAAGCACAATGGATGAAAACTCAGACATCAAGTTGACAGCTAATGTGAATTACGTGAATTACGGCATATTGAAAATTGGAGATGTCTGTTGGGAGCTGGCCTTGTGTCACAACCCCTTGCAGAATGACTTACACCTTAAAACTCTAATTGAGCCTTATCTTGGTAAAACAGAAAAGTGCTAAACAAGCAGTCTGTTCCACTCACCCAGGAACTGAGATGAACCAGACACCAGGAACTGAATTAAGCAGACATTTATGGTCTGATGTTTATGGCCTGGGACATTACCATAGCCCCAGGGTCAGCACAGCTACCCCTCCCCATTTCCTCCCTGCTTTGCTTTAAAAAACCCTCCTTGTGCCTAATAAAGTGAGACCTTCACAAAGATTGCTTGGTCTCCTTCCTTCTTTCTCTCCCATTATTTTCAAGTTCTAGCCCACCTCGACCCACGAATAACTAGGCCCTGCCCGTGGGGGCAAGTGGTATCCAAGGTGATGCTCAAGGGAGGGTTTTTACTGAACAGTGTCCCCTACCACTGAAGAAAGTATGTAGCACACACCTAGAAGAGGGCCAGACCTGCAGACCTGTGAGCTGCAGCAAGGTGAGAAATTGGATCTGTCCTCACTGCTTATAGCACACTGAAATCCTGCTGACTTCTGAATGACACCCCCCCACCCCCACCATTCCACTCCATAATCATGGGTTAATCCTTGTCCAAGGAAGTTAAGTTCATTAGGAACTTCAAGTCTTCCTTTCGAGAAAGAGGAATTAGAGCTTCATATAAAGAGTTAGTAAGTTTCTTTTCGTTCCTTTCTAAAAATTGTCCTTAGTTTATTCAACCCCTGACATGGGAAAAGGTGGCTGAGGACCTTAATAGACTACTTAAAGAACAGGACCTACAGGCCCTAAGCCTTAGAACTGTGGTGGCTAACTCCCAGCCAAGTGTATGGAAAAATTAATGCAGCCTGTCAGAAACAGGTGAATTTATTGAAAATTGTTAAGATTTTGCATGCTCATAATTTAAGGGTTGTGTATAACAGCCGCATTACAAGAGATTTCAATAAGGATGGTTTATTTCAACAAACTAATCTTGGTCTAAAGAAAGAGAGAGCTAAAATATGTATGCATGCTCTGTATGTATGGTGTGGCCACACTTGTGAGTGTCTGAGTGTACGAAGTGTAATTGTGAATTTGTAAATGTGTGAATCCCAACAATAGGTACCACTTAAATTGCTTGGGATAAAAAAAAAATCAAAACAAAACATAATACAGAGAGAGAGACATCAGGTCATGTCTTAATTGAAATGGTTGGAGATCTGCATCTCCCATGACTGTCTTGTAGAGTGAAACAAAAGGAAATGGCCTGAAAGCCAGAGAAATCTGTACAGATGTCTCAAAGAGTTTATCAGAGGAGAGAATACAAAAGTCTTCCTAAATTTTGATGGTTAAAAAAGAAATTGAAAGGATGGAGGTTAATGTAAGATTTGAGAAAAGCTATTGAAAGGAGTCCTCAGGAAAGTGTTAGCACCACCTGGAGAGGTGTCAGCGAAAATGCAAATGAGACATCGTCAACAATTGAGAAAAAGCCTCAGGGGACTGCAAGCTCTGTTAGACCTCCCACCCCCCCACCTAGAAAGGTGTCAGTGAAAATGCTAATGAAAGCTTTACAGGTCAAAGAAGGAAGTTTTCCAAAGTATTTGGGACTTTTGTTACATCCTAAAGAAATTAGGCCTTAATGACTAGAAAAGATAGCTTATGATCACTGAATGATTTTCAAAAGTTACTAGGAAATGTTCCAATGGCTACATCCTTTTTTAAAAGACACCTACTGGTGATTTCAAACCTTTAAGTATTCTGAAAGGAGGTAGTGATCCCAATTCACCTAGACAGCTAAATGAAGAGAGTAGACAAGTTCTCTTACAATTGGAGAATACAACACAGCATCAGCAGATATGCTATATTGAGTATGCAAAACCATGCAAGGCTTATGTACTTCCCACACAGCATAGTCCAAATTCTTTCTGTCTTATGGCAAAGTGGACCATTGTTAGCTGTTCCCCCAGCCAAAGTGTTAAATCCTTATTTTAAAGCAGTAGCTTGTAGGGTACAAAATGCTGCCTAAGAGTTATTTTGCCAGAGAACCAAGCGTAATGCATGTTCCATATACCAAATAGTAAGTTAATGCTTATTTCTAAATCTTTACAACCAGCAATTCACAGGCAAAGGAATGTTTACTTAGATGGTAAGAGGTTACCTCCCCTTTTCTGAGAGTGGGCTCAGGCGCCAGCCCTGGCACTCCTGACTTAAGGAGTTAATTTTCTTTTATCATTAGAAGTTTCCTTCCTCTGTATACATTTAAGGCCTAAGTTTTCAAGCTTTAAATAATTATAATTTCTGGTCCATTAGCTTTTGCTCAGTTTTTGGAAAAAATTGGTAATCAGTTTATAGACATTACAATTTGTACTAATACATCCTTTTGTATTCCCTAAAATTGTAAGGAGTAACCCTGTTAAAAAAAATTCTATGTCAGTTTTTACTGATGGTTATTCTAATGGAATAGCAGCTTATGTTATTTATTGTAGTAGTACAGACAGATCCAGCTTCAGCTCACATAGTTGAGCTGTAAGCTGCTGCAATAGTTTTTCAGCATCTAATGAAGGATGTATTTAGCTCATATACTGATGGTCATTTTGTTTTCAGAGCTCTTCAAGTTTTAGAGGTATTTCCATGCATCGGAACTAGTAATAATCAGGTTAAATTACTGTTTGAGCAAATTCAAAATGCCATTCATCAAAGAAAGGCACTTTGCCTTGTGGGTCATATAAGAGCTCATTCAAACTTCCCGATACACTGGCTAAAAGTAAAGGGTCAGCTGATAGGCTGACAAATATAGTCACTTTATCTCAGGTAGAATTAGCTCAGCAGTCACCAGCTTTTATCATCAAAATAGTAACAGTTTAAGAAAACAGTTTGGTGTAACTAGAGAGACTCAGAAGGACATTAAGGTTACTTCCAGCCTTATATCCTGGCTGGCAACTCCACTAATTTGTGGGGAAGATATCTCTTAGAAGAGATGGGAGTTGTCCTTACTACCCAAACCCTCCCCCCAAGGCACTCTGGCTTTATGGCCACATTCCACAGGACAAAGCTCAGTGGCCTGGTGGCATTATCCTGTGGGCCAAGGCTACTCTACATAACACCAGGAGCCAGATCTGCACTCTAGGGAACTTATCCCATGATACCCTGGCTCCAAGCAGGCCTTGCCAGTGGATGTGAGAGCCATTTTACAGGTTCCCACAGACTACCAACTGTCCTCATCTCCTTTGTTTTAGAGCAGTTTCTCTCCACTGAGTGTGGAACATCAGAACCAGAAGTTCAATGGATGTTTGGAAGTATGCCTCCCCCTCAGGCTCCCTCCAGTTATAATCCACAATCGTCTGCATTCCTCCTGGAGGGGAAGCCAGCCCCCCTCTCCTCATTGTTGCTGGCTTCACTAGGCCTCTGCTCACCTGGAAGGAATTGAAGAGGTACCAGAGAGACCAGGTGTTGATGATATTGTAATACACAGAGATCAAGAAGGAGACTACCAATCTTGCAATGCCTGAATGGAATAAGAAGGTCATACTGAGAACCAGGTGTGGTACCCCAACCCATAAGTACTCCTAGGACCCCTATACATGATGGGACTACCCAAGACAGGAATACTTCCAGGACTTCACATATGTGACCCATTTCTGAGGTTTCTTCTCCCTACCCCCCAACATCTCATACATGTTTTAATTTCCAAGTGCTAGGTCCCGGGATCGATGCTTGGTATATGTCTTAGTGTTCTATTGCTGCAAGGACATCCTGATCACAGCAACTCTTATAAAAGCAAGCATTTTAATTGTGCCCTGCTTAGAGTTTCAGAGGTTTAGTCCATTATTGTCATAGAAAGAAGCAGGGTGGCACACACAAAAAGACGGACAGACACACAGACAGACAGACATGGTAGCTGAGCATTCTACTCAGGACCTGGAGGCAGCAGGAAGAGAGAGACACTGAGACAGGCTTAGGCTTCTGAAACTCCAAAGACCACCACCCCCAGTAACACACTTCTTCCAACAAGGCCACACCTTCTGATTCTTTCAAATAGTGCCCCTCCCTTTGGCCCGATGGCTCCCTGTGGGGGCCATTTTCATTCAAACAGCCTCATGTGTCTCTGACATTTCCATTTCACAGAAAAGTAAGGTGAAGACCACCCAGCAGAACCAGGACATAAACCTCCTGAGAAATATGTAACCCATGTGCCTGGTATGATTCTTATTCCCTTTAGACCAGGTCACTTGGACCACACTGGCCAGCCACTCTGTTATCGGGAGGGATGGAGGCTGGCATATGCATGAAGTGTGGAGGAGAGTCCCACTGCCTTCGGACAGGGGGAGAGTGTAGCACAAAGTTGCCATGGGGTGGTGATTTTGACCTTTAGGAGCACTGTTCCCAGGTCTTGCAATCCCTCATGTACCCAGGGACCAGTGGCCAGGTCAGAGGAGCAGCAGGTGACACTTGAATTCAGGAGCTCAGTCAGCACACCATAATGGGAGGCACTGATGGGTGAATCCCAGATAGGCAAGGACCTGAGGGCTTCGGCTACAGAGTGTCTCTAGCTGCCGTTCCTTTGCATGCATTTCTCAGGTATGTGGCATGGTGTGGGATTATTCCATGGAAATATGCAGTTCTACTGGGCATTTTTGGTTGTGAGCCTAGCCATTAAAAGCTGAGCCACTCCTGACCTCTACTGGGAGTAATAATCCTCTACTGTGGATTATTAAGAACTTCCTTCTTAGTTGTACCCTTTAATTGAAGCAATGATTTTATACAACAAACAGTGTTAGTTTAAATAGAGTTGATGATTAAGGGTTTTTTTTATAGGAATATTAAATAGGTAAAGATGGATATAGTGTTGTACCTGCCCCCTGATAAAGCAGGGCCTAAAGAGGGTGGGAAAATAAGGACAAGGAAGGGTACTGAAGTTAGGACTTAGGATTCCTCTTGAGGAGCCATATTGACTGCGGTTTAGGTCAATGGTTAAGGAAAACAACAGAGTCCCAGAAGCTAGGCTAGCTCAACTTCTTTTAATCTTAATGTTGGGAGATGTGTTCATGGGATTTAGTGTGCATCACGGCTAAAACACAGCTTTAAGTCATAGCTTAAGGTTAGGATAAACTGTCTTTGTTAGTGATCTGGAGAATAATTTAAAGTTTAGAAAGGCACACTTTTGATAGTTGAATGAGGGACTCACTGAGGCCAGGAACAAAAGCGATGGCAGCCTAGCTATTACTGATTCACATACCTTTCTTGCTGGGATGGATTGGTGATCAAAGTTGATGATTAATTCCTTGTACCCATTTCTACCCTCAGCTTCCTGATATAAAAAAAACTGTTGGTGAATGCGTATGCACCCTGAGGACTGCATAATGCAGTCTGCCAGTAAAAGAAGTGTCTGAGAAAAATATCTTGCTTGCTTACACACTCTGTTAATCTAAAGCAGCTTGGACATGAATGTATGTATGTAAGATGTTTAATCATGTAAGGGATATGGAAAACGTGTTAGGTTTTACTTGTATTCACTGTAAGCATTCACTTAAAAAATAGAATGTAACCATACTAATTTTTATATTGCTTGAGAGATTCTGCTGGGGTATACAAGCTGTAAGGGCAAATAAATAAATAAATAAATAAATAAATAAATAAATAAATAAATAAAGCCACAGAAGGGATACATTTGAATAGAGGTAAGAAAAGAAATAAGGGAGAGATATTATAGAGACACTCTAAAGGTGTATGTGTGTGTTTCCCTTTTCCCCTGGCCCCAGAGTGTTAAACTTTGCCCCACTTGCCAGCCCTAGAAAACTAAGTTTTACCACCTCAGATAGGAAAGTCAAATTGAGCGGTTGGTCTGCCCATTCCATAGCTCCCCTTCTGAAGTCTAGTGTCCACATCAGCTCTCAGGTCTGTTGTTAAGCTGCTGGCCTTAGTCTTGCTGGGAGTATACTGGTATTGCCACCACCACAGGGAGACCTGGCCCTTAGGGATTCCAGTGCTTTCTTTCCCATTATACAGAGCTGTCCCTTCCTCGTTCCTGAATAATTGCTCTCCTTTCCGGTTTGGGGAGGCATCCAACATTGATGGGCCTGGGTCCCGGGCTTTTACAGAAGAGGTGAACCATATCTTGGATATACCAGAGGATAGCAACTGAAGGTCACTTTGAAAAGCTATGATGTGAAGCAAAGCCACCTAATATGCATAGGCGTCTCTGCTTCCAAACTCTGGGAACATTTGTGATGCCCCTAAGGTGTGTGGTGAAGACGAAATGACCTCACATGCGTGCATGCCATGTTAAGCACCAGGCACACATTAAGCAGGGGGTAGAGTTTGTGTACATCCCCAGAGGGTAGGTAGCTGGGACCAAATGAATTCTATGTCCAGCCAGTCAGAGAATCTCACGCTGAGGTCCAGAGTGGAGATGCCCCAAGGTGGGAGTTTCCCTGGGGGTGGGATGGGGTTGTTGGGAGCTGGCCTTGAGTCACATACTCTTGCAGAATTACTTATACCTTAAAACTCTAATTGAGCCTTATCTTGGTAAAACAGAAAACTGCTAAAAAAAAAAAAAAAAAAAAAAAAAAAAAAAAGCTGTCTGTTCCATTCAACCCAGGAACTGAGATGAACCAAGACGCCAGGAACTGAGATAAACAGACATTTATGGCCTCGGACAAAACCAGAGCCCCAGAATCAGCACAGCTACCCCTTCCCATTTCCTCCCTGCTTTTTTTTTTAAAAAACCCTCTTTGTGCCAAATAAAGTTAGACCTTGACAAGCATTGCTTGGTCTCTCCCATTATTTTCAGGTTCTAGCCCACCTCAACCCACGAATAACTAGGCTCCACTGGCCGGGGCATGAACTTCCATGTGATGGTCAGAATCTAGGGCCCTCTCTTACCGCTCCATGGTAGCCCTCTTACAGGGTCATTTCACCCAGTTGCAGGTCCAGCCCATGCACACCGTTGATGCCCAGAAACCCACAGGTCTCTGTCAGAGGAACTGAGAAGGGCCCCACGTGCCAACACCACTGAGGTAGGGGCTGATGGTCCTCCAGGCACCGATGCTGCCCTGTTGCATGCGCTGCCCCACAGCCAGCTCTAGGTACAAGAGCAGAATCCCCTCTACAATGAGCATGGCGATGTAGGGCACCAGAAAACTCCCTATGGGAGGCCAGAGATGAGCATCAGCTCAGTGAGGAGAGATGAGATTTATGTCTCTGCAATTGTGCTTCAGTCACCTGCCTTGGAGACTATTATGGGGCAAACATGGTTGAATCTGAAGTGCAATGGCTCAATTCCACCTCCAGAGCCAGTTTCTTATTGTGTTCAAAAAGCACATGACAACTTACATAAAAGACATTGCCCCCCTGTAAAACAGAACCCAGAGGCTCATGCTTGGACAGGAGACATTCTGTTGGATCCAGTGACACCTGGCTGAACCCACAGTACCTGTTTTCCTTATAACCAGTAGAGAACTATCCAGATGAGTGTCATTGGGTCATGCAATGGGAACAGAGATTGAAATGGTGATCCTTTTAGAGTTTTAAATTGTTATAAAGCCATGGGTGAGTGGCAGTGAGCCCCCATAATAAAGGAGGAAGTTATCTGCCTTTCTAATGAACTACCTGAGACCCTCCCTATCTAGAATTGGGGTGACAAACTACTTGAAAGGCTCCACCCACAGTCACTTTGCATGTGGCTGCAAATGGAGGCAGATAATCTGGAAAACTCAATAGCTTCTGCTTTTCTTTTGCTTCTGCCAAGGAGAAGGCTCTGTGAACATAGGTGGTCAGTAGAGTTCTCCCACAAAGCCTGATTCAGCTCACTGAGGAGGCAGCTGAGTTGTTGACTTTAGAAGAACCTTGGAAATCATTTGTCTCACTTACAAGGAGACGGAAGAAAAAAGAGAAGTATTGGTGACCCAAGACGGATTGCCCATTTTCTATCCACATTCCCACATCCATCTTGATGGACATCTCCAGCTTGTGAAAAATCAGCAGCCAGGGTAGTCCCTGGAAGAGGCTGACCCACCTAACAATGACTCAGGTCCCTGCCATCTCCCAGTTTTCCTTTTTAGTTTCTCTTCCTGAAATATTGCTACCTTGTGCCTGGCCACAGGGAGTCAGGCTCAAGTCCCCTAATGTGCCATTTGTATGCAAGACATTTAATGCCACCATCCCTCAAAACACTTGATTTGGCTGGAAGGTGGCAGAAACACAGCCAGGTGGATCTCTGTGAGTGCAAGTCCAGCCTGGTCTACCCAGCAAGTTTCAGGACAGCCAGAGAAACTTGGTCTCAAAAGAAACAAAACTGAACCAAACAAAAAACCAAACCCAAACCAAACCAAACAAAACTATTGATGTTCCATGAGTCACTTTCCATGTAAAACACATAAGCTCTGGAAGAGGTACTGGAGCCACATTTACTGAGTTCATTGAGCACATGGTGTGTGTGACAGGGGCTTCTCTATTCCATCCTTTCATGATCACAAAATCTACAATTATTTCCCATGATCAGTAATTAACACAAGTTCACAGAGCCAGACAGACTGATTCAAAAAAAGGAGCTAGATAGATAGGTACCATCCTGTGAGTCAACTGTCACACATGTCATGCAGTTATAAATAGCCAAGACTCTACTAGGACTCTACTAGCCTAGGGGATAATATTCATCATGGATAGATTCTAAGAAGTCCAATAATTAAGGCTTCAAAGAATTCCAATGTGTTTTGGGACACATCAACCCACCAACTGAGAAACTTGCTAAAAGTCAATTGAATAAATCTCAGAAAAACAACTAGAATTACCAGCCCATTATCAGCCTTGGCTGACAAGCAGGGTTACTCAAATTCCTATTTGGTCCCCAGATGTGCAGTCTTTTGGGAGATAACTCCAAGTTATGTAAACTCTGTGACTGTGACTTTGTTTTCAGATTGGCCAGCAAGGTCTCAGACATGTATTAGGTGTGTTCTGGTCACTGATATTTGCGTGGTTTTCAACAGGATCTAGCTATTTGTACCCATCCTATTCCCTATTGCACCACACTACCCAAGCATGAGGCTAAGGATTTGAGGCCGCAACAGGTGAACACCTGTTACACAGAAAACAATTGCAGTGAAGGTGGATCCTTAATAGGGAGAGGCATAAAGCATTCCAGGTGGGGTATGGGGTTATCTAATTGGAAGGAAAAGTCGTCATAGACCCACAAAACATCAAGAAAACATCAAGATAAAAGAGGAGGGTTTCTATGAATTGGAAGCCAGCCAGGTCTACAGAGCTAGTTCCAGGACAGCTAAGGGTACAGAAAGACCCCCTGTCTCAAAATAAAACAAAAGATAAAAAAGGGTTCACAGCACAAGAGGACATCTGCAAGGGCACTCTTGGAAACTAGTTAATAATATCTTCCAACCTCTGAAGATCCCCTGATCATAGCAACCAGGTCAGACTGAGGAGGTAATATCCCAGGTGGAAAAATAGACAGTCTGCAGGACACAAAGAAAAATGACTGACAAGCTGCCAATAAAAGAAGACACTTTAAATTTTCCTGCTTTGCTGAAGAGTCTGCCAGTCACACTATGGCCTATGGGCTGAAGATGAAAGATACAGAAGAACTTCAGGTGACTGAAAAGGCAAGATGTCTCTGTCATTTCTAGAGTTTATATATTATCCTTCTCTGGTCTTTGAAGGAGTTGAAGACAGATAGTTATGGTTATAGTTTTCCTTAGGTAGGATTCAATGATAATGTACATATAGGACTTTAGACTCACAAGATAAAATAGATGATGGAATATTTTATTCAAATCTTACTAAATCTTAATGGACTAAATATTGTTAACTGTGATTCTTACTTGATAACAGTTGTGTATATATTTTGCTATGTTAAGCTTAAAACCCTTCTTTTTATTTAGACAGAAAAGAGGAGATGATGGGAGAAGTCATTCTGTATATGTTTCTCATACTGGTTAATGAGTAAAGCACTGTTGGCCAATAGGAAAGGAAGATAGGAGGGACTAGGAGACAAGGAGGAAATAGGAAGGAGGAAGGAGGGGTCAAGATGGAGAGTCTGGAGAGAATAGAACCACCAGCCGCCTCTCCCTGGTAAGACCACATGGAAATACATAGAAATGGGTTAATAATTAACACAGAGCTAGCCGTTAAGAAACTAGCACCTGGCCAACAGTATAATATCAAATACAGTGTCTCTGTGTGTTATTTGGCAGGACAAGACTAGGCGGCGGGCAGAAAATCCATACTCCTTACAGTCTCCTTTAGTTTCAAGGATTGATAGTTACTGCACTGGGAATGCAGGCCTGTGACTCATGAATGTTTAAGATTTCAGCAGCCCTGCTGGATGTTGGTGACACATGCCTTTAATCCCAGCACTAGGGAGTCAGAGGCAGGCAGATCTCTGCAAGTTCAAGGCCAGCCTGGTGTACGTAGCAAGCGCCAAGACAGGCTCCAAAGCTACACAGAGAAACACTATCTCGCAAAGCCAAAAAAAAAAAAAAAAAAAAAAAAAAAGGTTTGCAGCAACAAGACCCTGACCCACAGCCCACAGCTAAGTACTCTTGGCACTTTCTTTGGCACTCACCTACCCTACTGCCCAGTACACCAGGGACATGGAGAGCCTAAAGAAGGGTGTGTGTTTGTATGCAGGGGTCATTTGTTCCAGAACCGCAGCGGTAACTATGTGAGTTCTGGGCAAACAGGTGCCAACACCCAACAAAGATTTCCTACATAGAGACTTGCACTGCGAGCTCACTCATCGGCTCCATTGGAATTTCAGGCAATCCCCACTTCAAATTCAAAAGCAGGCTTGGAATCCCTTCCATGCTGGAAAACTTCAGGAGTAGCTCAGGTTTTGCCTGTGTGCTAGATCAGGTCAGGAAAGAAAAAAGCTGAACAAATCTTCCCTACCCAAGACAACCTACCTCCAGGTGCTTACATTTAGCAATCCTAGCTCAAGAGCCCAGCATGGGGTAATGAAACAATCTACAGGTGGAGGGGCTGAGATACACCCCTCCCACTCTTCTTTCTCCTGAAGATTCTTGGTTCCTTGGAGTCTAAAATCTCTTGGTTTTTGAGTTGTGACTTACCCCTCTACCCTAATTATCATATGGATAGCCAAATGAAATCAGTCACTTTGCACAGACAGTTGGAAGCCCTAGTTTCCTTATTCCTGGTGGAAGTGGAAGCTGTCTGGGCTTCTCACCACACTCATCCTGGTTGGAGGGGGTCCTTCACTTGAGGAGAGAGTGCTGCGAGAGTCTAGACACTGCCAAGTCCTCCTCCACAATTTTGAGTCTGGTATATGACCCTATGTAGAGGTCTTCTCGAATTACAGATGGGAGACGCCAACAAATGTTAACAGGTACAGGGAAAGGGAAAGCAATAGCGTCATTCCTTTGGAATGGGGGTGGGCCTAAGGCTGTCAGCCTTCACTCCCATGAATATTTGATAGGGTACCTGGGATCTTCCCTTTCCCTTATTGGTACTGTTTAGATGTCCACATCCCATGCACGCACACACCACACCACCCCCACCTTCCTACCATTTCTCCTCACAACACCTTCCAGGAACAGGAAACAGTCATCTCAGAGCCTGCTTTGCAGAAGGGAATCCTGCTCTTTAAACACTGGGGTTTTACTTTCAGCTTGATGTGGGGTTTATTCTTAGAGACACCTGGGAGCAGGAGCCATAGCCATGTTCTCTGCAGCTGTTTGGAGTTATGCTCTAACACACAAAGGTCATAAGATAGTCTAATTTTAACTCAAAGTACGAAGTAGCAACTTCAGCAGGTCTGGTATGGCCCACATCAACTTGTCTCTGTGACAGCCTGCTTGCTGGTACAAAGATGGGTGTGTGGGCACCTTCTCAGCTCTGCCTAGCAAACTTTCCATCATGGCCTCAATCCTCAATGATATAATCCCAGCAAAAGAGGTCTGCAATCTTTTTGTCATGAAAACTACACAACAACATAATATAATAAGCCTTAGTTGGTACCACATTTTATACACACACAAAAAAAAAATAGGAAGGAAAGGAAGTAGATCACAGCTCCTCCATATGCACAGCCCAGAGGTTAAGAACTTAGAGGAGGATCAGAAAGCTTTTATGACATCATGTTAGGCAAAAGGCAAAGCTTTTTTTTTTTTTTTTTAGACAGCACAAAAGTACTGTCCATGAAAGCAAAGCCTAACCTTCCTTATTTGCTCTGTTGTGGGCCAGCTCTTTGGAGGTGATATCCAACAGTCCTATAATTCATGCAGATTCCAGGAAGTTGATAGTTTGAGATGTGAAGCAATCAGCTACTCAGACACTGATGCCCCTGTATGGTGCATGCACCTCTGCTGTACATCTGGAACAGGTAGGGGAAGCACCACACATTGCCCAGGCCCAGGGCATAGGAGAAGCAGGTAAGCAAGAACTGCAGAGGGCTGTCCCACTTTGATTGCACCTTCTCCACAACCCCAGGCTGGGCATACTCGGTTGGGCCCAGTCTTCCTGGGTGCTGGTCAGGGTATTCAGGGCTGCCCTTGGGATGTAGCCCTTCATCCTCTGGCAGGGAGACCACATGCACCGAGGGTGATTCCATCTCCTGAGACAACCCTGAGTGTAGAATAGGCCAAATCCTGTGCTCTCTTCTGGATTCCAGGCCCTTGTGTTTCCTGCTGTTCAGCTTTCTGCCCTGTCAGGCCCTGGTGTGGGTCTTCCCTGGTGCGCTGGTGCCTCCCCCGGCTTTAACCTCAGGGGTGGCCAGTTCACTCTTTCCTACTGACCTTTGGCCACATTCTTTTCTCTGTGTCATGTCTCTCAAACTCCAAGATTTCTAGGCTCATCAGACTACTACTATTAAGGGTTACTGCAAAATATCTCACGAAGATATGATTGCCTCTGCCGGAGGCTGATAGTGAACTGGAAACTGCAGAAAAACTCTGATCTATGTGCTTGTCAATTTCTATAGTATAAACGCTCCCATGATGGCACATCCTGAGCTACCAATAAGTGCAACAGGACACTATTATTTTGGGTTCCCTCCCATCTTGCACATACAATGACACAGGTAGCCTCAGGAGCACAACTAACAAGCAATCATAAATCTTGAGTTCTGAGCGTTGTGCCTGATTTAAAATTTACACATCACTCAGACCTAGGTCATAACTGTATTTAAAAATCATCTCAACAAAGGGGATGAATCTCAGTTCTCTGGGGTGTCCAGATTCCCAGTGCAGGCAACTCAGTCAGGCTTAGCCCCACCTGAGTGTTCCCAGGATGAAATTCTGGTTAATAGATGACTGCCTGTGGACAGGAACTTCACTGTGCCTATTGGAAACAAGATACAGAACACAATAATGCCAGGTTGCCAGAACTCTGGAGGAAGGAGAATGCAGGCATAACTCTACCCAGGGTTCTATAGTCTTACCGTGCAAACTAAGTTTATACAATTTTCAATCATTTGCTCATCCTCATGAGTCCATTGTTAATTAATCATAAGAGTTTCTAGTTTTGCTGTATGAGAGAGTCCAAACTCCTTAGCACTGTTGGCAAGACCTCAAGAGATTTTTTTTTTTTTTTTTTTTTTTTTTGGTGGTGTTGCAATTCTTGTCCTTTAAAAAAAGAAAGGTTTTTTTTTTTTTTTTTTTTTTTTTTTTGCTTTCGTATGCCCTTTTCCTGTGGCAGTTTCCCAGGTCCCAGCCAAGGAGCCAAGAGATGGGGTGAATAAAAGAAATTTCTAAAGTAATCTTTGGTCATGCCTCAATGCCACAGACTTGGTAGGCATCCTTGTATTCCTGACTACCTATGTACATTCATCTACAGTGTCAGGGTGTTTACAGCTCCATTCACAGACCGATCCTTAGGAATCTATGTATTTGAAGGTTTTTCTTTTTAAGTCACTGGTACCAAAATCAAATTTCACACTGAAGGTGCTTGTTCAAAACAGACACACAGAGATCACTTTGAAAGGAGGATGTGATATGAAGCTTTGGGTATTGAGCTGTCCAACTAGTTGACCCACCCACGTATTTGCTAAGCTACTAAGCACTCTTACCATATCGGGCCTGGATGAACATTCTATGGTCCAGGCAACTCTAAAGCACCCAAAATGCCTCAACCTAGGTGAAGCCTCCAGGGCAGGAAGCAGGTTTGCTGACTTTTCCACTCCCCCTACAGACCAGGTGTGACCAGAGCTTAGAAAATGCCTGTTTCAGACACCACATCTTACAGACTCCACCGGAGCTGTAGGAAGACAGTCAGGAGCACTCAGGAGTGAAGTTCAAAGTATTTAGTAACTTGGTGGTCTAGCCTTAAGCGCTGAGTGAGAAGCTAGAGATTAATGCGATGACCCAGTAGATAAAGATACCGCACAAGCCTGGTGTCCTGAGTTCAGTCTCCAAAACCCACCTACAGGTAGAAGGAGAAAACCAACTTCCTGGAGTTGTCCCTCTGACCTCCCAATACGTTTTTTAAAAAGAGGGGAGAAGCTTTTACTGGCAGAAGCTGAGCCAGCACAGCCATGGAAAATGATGCCCAAGAATCCAGGGCTAGGTGCAGTTTCCCTGCCAGGATGGAAGTATTTAAAGATTTAAACAACTGAGATGGCTGTATGTCATCCATGGAAAGGTGAACAGATAAACCATTGGTGGGAGAGGCATGGTGGGTGAACAGATGATGAAAAGTTAGATTGGTAGGATGAGCAGAAGACAGTTGGTGAGAGGGTGACTCGGAGATGGACATGGGGGGGGGGGTAGAAGAAACCACGGCAGAAAGAATAGATTCTGAGCGGAAAGGTCTGGGGGTAGAAGGGCTGCCGGAAGAGGCTGCTGGAAAGGCAGGTGACTGAAGCACAGTTGCAGAGACATAAATCTCATCTCTCCTCACTGAGCTGATGCTCATCTCTGGCCTCCCATAGGGAGTTTTCTGGTGCCCTACATCGCCATGCTCATTGTAGAGGGGATTCTGCTCTTGTACCTAGAGCTGGCTGTGGGGCAGCGCATGCAACAGGGCAGCATCGGTGCCTGGAGGACCATCAGCCCCTACCTCAGTGGTGTTGGCACGTGGGGCCCTTCTCAGTTCCTCTGACAGAGACCTGTGGGTTTCTGGGCATCAACGGTGTGCATGGGCTGGACCTGCAACTGGGTGAAATGACCCTGTAAGAGGGCTACCATGGAGCGGTAAGAGAGGGCCCTAGATTCTGACCATCACATGGAAGTTCATGCCCCGGCCAGTGGAGCCTAGTTATTCGTGGGTTGAGGTGGGCTAGAACCTGAAAATAATGGGAGAGACCAAGCAATGCTTGTCAAGGTCTAACTTTATTTGGCACAAAGAGGGTTTTTTAAAAAAAAAAGCAGGGAGGAAATGGGAAGGGGTAGCTGTGCTGATTCTGGGGCTCTGGTTTTGTCCGAGGCCATAAATGTCTGTTTATCTCAGTTCCTGGCGTCTTGGTTCATCTCAGTTCCTGGGTTGAATGGAACAGACAGCTTTTTTTTTTTTTTTTTTTTTTTTTTTTTTTTTAGCAGTTTTCTGTTTTACCAAGATAAGGCTCAATTAGAGTTTTAAGGTATAAGTAATTCTGCAAGAGTATGTGACTCAAGGCCAGCTCCCAACAACCCCATCCCACCCCCAGGGAAACTCCCACCTTGGGGCATCTCCACTCTGGACCTCAGCGTGAGATTCTCTGACTGGCTGGACATAGAATTCATTTGGTCCCAGCTACCTACCCTCTGGGGATGTACACAAACTCTACCCCCTGCTTAATGTGTGCCTGGTGCTTAACATGGCATGCACGCATGTGAGGTCATTTCGTCTTCACCACACACCTTAGGGGCATCACAAATGTTCCCAGAGTTTGGAAGCAGAGACGCCTATGCATATTAGGTGGCTTTGCTTCACATCATAGCTTTTCAAAGTGACCTTCAGTTGCTATCCTCTGGTATATCCAAGATATGGTTCACCTCTTCTGTAAAAGCCCGGGACCCAGGCCCATCAATGTTGGATGCCTCCCCAAACCGGAAAGGAGAGCAATTATTCAGGAACGAGGAAGGGACAGCTCTGTATAATGGGAAAGAAAGCACTGGAATCCCTAAGGGCCAGGTCTCCCTGTGGTGGTGGCAATACCAGTATACTCCCAGCAAGACTAAGGCCAGCAGCTTAACAACAGACCTGAGAGCTGATGTGGACACTAGACTTCAGAAGGGGAGCTATGGAATGGGCAGACCAACCGCTCAATTTGACTTTCCTATCTGAGGTGGTAAAACTTAGTTTTCTAGGGCTGGCAAGTGGGGCAAAGTTTAACACTCTGGGGCCAGGGGAAAAGGGAAACACACACATACACCTTTAGAGTGTCTCTATAATATCTCTCCCTTATTTCTTTTCTTACCTCTATTCAAATGTATCCCTTCTGTGGCTTTATTTATTTATTTATTTATTTATTTGCCCTTACAGCTTGTATACCCCAGCAGAATCTCTCAAGCAATATAAAAATTAGTATGGTTACATTCTATTTTTTAAGTGAATGCTTACAGTGAATACAAGTAAAACCTAACACGTTTTCCATATCCCTTACATGATTAAACATCTTACATACATACATTCATGTCCAAGCTGCTTTAGATTAACAGAGTGTGTAAGCAAGCAAGATATTTTTCTCAGACACTTCTTTTACTGGCAGACTGCATTATGCAGTCCTCAGGGTGCATACGCATTCACCAACAGTTTTTTTTATATCAGGAAGCTGAGGGTAGAAATGGGTACAAGGAATTAATCATCAACTTTGATCACCAATCCATCCCAGCAAGAAAGGTATGTGAATCAGTAATAGCTAGGCTGCCATCGCTTTTGTTCCTGGCCTCAGTGAGTCCCTCATTCAACTATCAAAAGTGTGCCTTTCTAAACTTTAAATTATTCTCCAGATCACTAACAAAGACAGTTTATCCTAACCTTAAGCTATGACTTAAAGCTGTGTTTTAGCCGTGATGCACACTAAATCCCATGAACACATCTCCCAACATTAAGATTAAAAGAAGTTGAGCTAGCCTAGCTTCTGGGACTCTGTTGTTTTCCTTAACCATTGACCTAAACCGCAGTCAATATGGCTCCTCAAGAGGAATCCTAAGTCCTAACTTCAGTACCCTTCCTTGTCCTTATTTTCCCACCCTCTTTAGGCCCTGCTTTATCAGGGGGCAGGTACAACACTATATCCATCTTTACCTATTTAATATTCCTATAAAAAAAACCCTTAATCATCAACTCTATTTAAACTAACACTGTTTGTTGTATAAAATCATTGCTTCAATTAAAGGGTACAACTAAGAAGGAAGTTCTTAATAATCCACAGTAGAGGATTATTACTCCCAGTAGAGGTCAGGAGTGGCTCAGCTTTTAATGGCTAGGCTCACAACCAAAAATGCCCAGTAGAACTGCATATTTCCATGGAATAATCCCACACCATGCCACATACCTGAGAAATGCATGCAAAGGAACGGCAGCTAGAGACACTCTGTAGCCGAAGCCCTCAGGTCCTTGCCTATCTGGGATTCACCCATCAGTGCCTCCCATTATGGTGTGCTGACTGAGCTCCTGAATTCAAGTGTCACCTGCTGCTCCTCTGACCTGGCCACTGGTCCCTGGGTACATGAGGGATTGCAAGACCTGGGAACAGTGCTCCTAAAGGTCAAAATCACCACCCCATGGCAACTTTGTGCTACACTCTCCCCCTGTCCGAAGGCAGTGGGACTCTCCTCCACACTTCATGCATATGCCAGCCTCCATCCCTCCCGATAACAGAGTGGCTGGCCAGTGTGGTCCAAGTGACCTGGTCTAAAGGGAATAAGAATCATACCAGGCACATGGGTTACATATTTCTCAGGAGGTTTATGTCCTGGTTCTGCTGGGTGGTCTTCACCTTACTTTTCTGTGAAATGGAAATGTCAGAGACACATGAGGCTGTTTGAATGAAAATGGCCCCCACAGGGAGCCATCGGGCCAAAGGGAGGGGCACTATTTGAAAGAATCAGAAGGTGTGGCCTTGTTGGAAGAAGTGTGTTACTGGGGGTGGTGGTCTTTGGAGTTTCAGAAGCCTAAGCCTGTCTCAGTGTCTCTCTCTTCCTGCTGCCTCCAGGTCCTGAGTAGAATGCTCAGCTACCATGTCTGTCTGTCTGTGTGTCTGTCCGTCTTTTTGTGTGTGCCACCCTGCTTCTTTCTATGACAATAATGGACTAAACCTCTGAAACTCTAAGCAGGGCACAATTAAAATGCTTGCTTTTATAAGAGTTGCTGTGATCAGGATGTCCTTGCAGCAATAGAACACTAAGACATATACCAAGCATCGATCCCGGGACCTAGCACTTGGAAATTAAAACATGTATGAGATGTTGGGGGGTGGGGAGAAGAAACCTCAGAAATGGGTCACATATGTGAAGTCCTGGAAGTATTCCTGTCTTGGGTAGTCCCATCATGTATAGGGGTCCTAGGAGTACTTATGGGTTGGGGTACCACACCTGGTTCTCAGTATGACCTTCTTATTCCATTCAGGCATTGCAAGATTGGTAGTCTCCTTCTTGATCTCTGTGTATTACAATATCATCAACACCTGGTCTCTCTGGTACCTCTTCAATTCCTTCCAGGTGAGCAGAGGCCTAGTGAAGCCAGCAACAATGAGGAGAGGGGGGCTGGCTTCCCCTCCAGGAGGAATGCAGACGATTGTGGATTATAACTGGAGGGAGCCTGAGGGGGAGGCATACTTCCAAACATCCATTGAACTTCTGGTTCTGATGTTCCACACTCAGTGGAGAGAAACTGCTCTAAAACAAAGGAGATGAGGACAGTTGGTAGTCTGTGGGAACCTGTAAAATGGCTCTCACATCCACTGGCAAGGCCTGCTTGGAGCCAGGGTATCATGGGATAAGTTCCCTAGAGTGCAGATCTGGCTCCTGGTGTTATGTAGAGTAGCCTTGGCCCACAGGATAATGCCACCAGGCCACTGAGCTTTGTCCTGTGGAATGTGGCCATAAAGCCAGAGTGCCTTGGGGGAGGGTTTGGGTAGTAAGGACAACTCCCATCTCTTCTAAGAGATATCTTCCCCACAAATTAGTGGAGTTGCCAGCCAGGATATAAGGCTGGAAGTAACCTTAATGTCCTTCTGAGTCTCTCTAGTTACACCAAACTGTTTTCTTAAACTGTTACTATTTTGATGATAAAAGCTGGTGACTGCTGAGCTAATTCTACCTGAGATAAAGTGACTATATTTGTCAGCCTATCAGCTGACCCTTTACTTTTAGCCAGTGTATCGGGAAGTTTGAATGAGCTCTTATATGACCCACAAGGCAAAGTGCCTTTCTTTGATGAATGGCATTTTGAATTTGCTCAAACAGTAATTTAACCTGATTATTACTAGTTCCGATGCATGGAAATACCTCTAAAACTTGAAGAGCTCTGAAAACAAAATGACCATCAGTATATGAGCTAAATACATCCTTCATTAGATGCTGAAAAACTATTGCAGCAGCTTACAGCTCAACTATGTGAGCTGAAGCTGGATCTGTCTGTACTACTACAATAAATAACATAAGCTGCTATTCCATTAGAATAACCATCAGTAAAAACTGACATAGAATTTTTTTTAACAGGGTTACTCCTTACAATTTTAGGGAATACAAAAGGATGTATTAGTACAAATTGTAATGTCTATAAACTGATTACCAATTTTTTCCAAAAACTGAGCAAAAGCTAATGGACCAGAAATTATAATTATTTAAAGCTTGAAAACTTAGGCCTTAAATGTATACAGAGGAAGGAAACTTCTAATGATAAAAGAAAATTAACTCCTTAAGTCAGGAGTGCCAGGGCTGGCGCCTGAGCCCACTCTCAGAAAAGGGGAGGTAACCTCTTACCATCTAAGTAAACATTCCTTTGCCTGTGAATTGCTGGTTGTAAAGATTTAGAAATAAGCATTAACTTACTATTTGGTATATGGAACATGCATTACGCTTGGTTCTCTGGCAAAATAACTCTTAGGCAGCATTTTGTACCCTACAAGCTACTGCTTTAAAATAAGGATTTAACACTTTGGCTGGGGGAACAGCTAACAATGGTCCACTTTGCCATAAGACAGAAAGAATTTGGACTATGCTGTGTGGGAAGTACATAAGCCTTGCATGGTTTTGCATACTCAATATAGCATATCTGCTGATGCTGTGTTGTATTCTCCAATTGTAAGAGAACTTGTCTACTCTCTTCATTTAGCTGTCTAGGTGAATTGGGATCACTACCTCCTTTCAGAATACTTAAAGGTTTGAAATCACCAGTAGGTGTCTTTTAAAAAAGGATGTAGCCATTGGAACATTTCCTAGTAACTTTTGAAAATCATTCAGTGATCATAAGCTATCTTTTCTAGTCATTAAGGCCTAATTTCTTTAGGATGTAACAAAAGTCCCAAATACTTTGGAAAACTTCCTTCTTTGACCTGTAAAGCTTTCATTAGCATTTTCACTGACACCTTTCTAGGTGGGGGGTGGGAGGTCTAACAGAGCTTGCAGTCCCCTGAGGCTTTTTCTCAATTGTTGACGATGTCTCATTTGCATTTTCGCTGACACCTCTCCAGGTGGTGCTAACACTTTCCTGAGGACTCCTTTCAATAGCTTTTCTCAAATCTTACATTAACCTCCATCCTTTCAATTTCTTTTTTAACCATCAAAATTTAGGAAGACTTTTGTATTCTCTCCTCTGATAAACTCTTTGAGACATCTGTACAGATTTCTCTGGCTTTCAGGCCATTTCCTTTTGTTTCACTCTACAAGACAGTCATGGGAGATGCAGATCTCCAACCATTTCAATTAAGACATGACCTGATGTCTCTCTCTCTGTATTATGTTTTGTTTTGATTTTTTTTTTTATCCCAAGCAATTTAAGTGGTACCTATTGTTGGGATTCACACATTTACAAATTCACAATTACACTTCGTACACTCAGACACTCACAAGTGTGGCCACACCATACATACAGAGCATGCATACATATTTTAGCTCTCTCTTTCTTTAGACCAAGATTAGTTTGTTGAAATAAACCATCCTTATTGAAATCTCTTGTAATGCGGCTGTTATACACAACCCTTAAATTATGAGCATGCAAAATCTTAACAATTTTCAATAAATTCACCTGTTTCTGACAGGCTGCATTAATTTTTCCATACACTTGGCTGGGAGTTAGCCACCACAGTTCTAAGGCTTAGGGCCTGTAGGTCCTGTTCTTTAAGTAGTCTATTAAGGTCCTCAGCCACCTTTTCCCATGTCAGGGGTTGAATAAACTAAGGACAATTTTTAGAAAGGAACGAAAAGAAACTTACTAACTCTTTATATGAAGCTCTAATTCCTCTTTCTCGAAAGGAAGACTTGAAGTTCCTAATGAACTTAACTTCCTTGGACAAGGATTAACCCATGATTATGGAGTGGAATGGTGGGGGTGGGGGGGTGTCATTCAGAAGTCAGCAGGATTTCAGTGTGCTATAAGCAGTGAGGACAGATCCAATTTCTCACCTTGCTGCAGCTCACAGGTCTGCAGGTCTGGCCCTCTTCTAGGTGTGTGCTACATACTTTCTTCAGTGGTAGGGGACACTGTTCAGTAAAAACCCTCCCTTGAGCATCACCTTGGATACCACTTGCCCCCACGGGCAGGGCCTAGTTATTCGTGGGTCGAGGTGGGCTAGAACTTGAAAATAATGGGAGAGAAAGAAGGAAGGAGACCAAGCAATCTTTGTGAAGGTCTCACTTTATTAGGCACAAGGAGGGTTTTTTAAAGCAAAGCAGGGAGGAAATGGGGAGGGGTAGCTGTGCTGACCCTGGGGCTATGGTAATGTCCCAGGCCATAAACATCAGACCATAAATGTCTGCTTAATTCAGTTCCTGGTGTCTGGTTCATCTCAGTTCCTGGGTGAGTGGAACAGACTGCTTGTTTAGCACTTTTCTGTTTTACCAAGATAAGGCTCAATTAGAGTTTTAAGGTGTAAGTCATTCTGCAAGGGGTTGTGACACAAGGCCAGCTCCCAACAGACATCTCCAATTTTCAATATGCCGTAATTCACGTAATTCACATTAGCTGTCAACTTGATGTCTGAGTTTTCATCCATTGTGCTTTGGTTACATCTGTATGAGATTATGTTGATCAACATAGGGTGAACCAGGTTAAACTATGCTGCATAAAGAAGGGACTGTGAGCATGTGAGAGAGCCAGAGATGAGCTGACAACTGCATTCCTCCACAGTTTCTTCCCACTGCCCTGCTTGAGTCGCTGCTGTAATTCTCATTAGGGACAGTGACCTGGAGTGTAAGCTAAGTAAGCCCCTTTCTGGCCTGCATTGTGTTTGGTCAGTGTTTTAGCATAGCAACAGAAGCACACCAGAATGGTAAGATATGATTTTCTTCTTTTCAACTGTGGTGAAGTAAATGTATGTTTTATTGTTTATTTTCATCTCATTTGTTCTTTTTCCTATCTTGGAAAAAGCAATACAGTCCTTTCTGGCCTTGAGCTTGTGACTCCTGTCTTAAGGTTCTGAGGCATGTACTATCCCACTGTTTTGTAATTTTCACTAACTAAATATGAGATGGTTACAATTAAGTTTCTTTATCTATATTTATTTGTTTTGAGGCAGGGTCTTGCTTTGTAGCCAAGACTAGCTTGGAGGTAGTAGCAGTCATCTGTCCATACTTCCAAGGGCTGCAATTATAAACTTGCACTACACATAGCTACCTAAATGTATGGGGCTTTTTTGTAAAAGTAAAAAATGATATATGTTTAGGCTTAAATTTTGTGATGTTCAAAACAATTTTGTTGTTTCTTTAAAGAGTTAATTTTTAAAATTTTTCTGTATAGTTAGGTTTTTTATTCAAAACTTCCTAAAAATTTGAGAAGCCCATGCATGACATTAGACACTGTGATCTCAAAACTGGGGTGGATGAAGGAGGGTTGAGTGTTAGATACCAGGCAAGGCCTAATCTACAAAAGTATCTTTTCTTTTTCTGTTCCCCCATCTGCTCCTCAAAGGGAAAAAGGCCTATTTTCAATAGTCTACTAACTCTGACAAATCAAGCTGAGAAAGCAGTAAGGCACTCCATCGTGTATAAAGAGTGATCAAATTATCCCACCACAGGGAGTGGCCTCGAAAAAGCCAGTTCATGCACCTGCGATGGGTCCTGATTTCACTGACAGGGGCCCCTCAACATATCAGTCACATAAGTGTCACCCACATTCAGTGGGTCTAGTTCAGTGGGCCATGAATTTTCCATAGCTCTCAGTCCATAGTCTGTGATCATATGAGTGACAGGAGGAGGAACTGTACCTTTTACTTCATTTTTTTTTTTTTTAGAGTTGGCTTTTCACTGTTAGATGAAGTATGACTCTATGGGTCACACAATTGAGGTTTCTTACCTTCAGGATGTTTCACAGTGTTATTAGTCAACTTCCTGTTGCCGCTGTCTTAAGCTTTTAGGACTATAACTTCCAGAACCATAGCTGCTGCATGTTGCCATAATGATGATTAATTGAACCTCTGAAGTTTGAACTGAGACTCCTCAATTAAATGATTTTATTGTTTATTCTTTTTTTTTTTTTTTTTTTTTAAACGTTGTCAGGGCCTATGTTGTCTCTTCACAACAATACAAACCTCACAAAGACAGAAGTTACTACCAGGGCCTGGGGTATTGCTGTGACAGGCTGGGCCTATGATACAGTTCCTCAGATGTGTTCTCAGTAGTGTTGTTCTGCAAGCTTTCCTCTCCCTTTATGCCTCTTTATAGTGATTTCTTTCTCAGGGCTATAAGCAATTTGAAGAGCCAAGAAGTGGTGCATGTTTCACTCCCATTCATTTCCCTCTAAAATGACTAGTTGAATACAGCATGGAGACCATGTCATGATGTAAGTGTGAGAAGCACCAGGATTTTATAACTCTATTGGAAAAGAAGAAGACGTTTCTAATGTGAGTAACACACTTACTCTTCCACACATATATGGGTTATTTTAGGATGCAATGACCTATGATGATGTACACATCAATTTAACTCAGGAAGAGTGGGCTTTGCTGAATACTCCCCACAAAACAGTCTACAAGTACGTGATGCTGCACACTTACAGAAATCTCACTGCTAAAAATAAGATTGCATTTTCCTTCTTGTTTGAAAATAAGGGGACAGGTTTCCTTGCTCATTGATACTATTGTCTAATTTCAATTGAGTAAAGACAAAATTAGTTCTTAGAATTTTTTAATATATTAACTTACATTTTGTACTATTTCGATTAATATATCATATATATTCTGGTCTTATATTTCAGGCTACATTTGGGAAGAATTTCCTATTGAAGAACATTGTCAACGTTCTAGAAAAAAATGAATGGAAATACATTAATTTATACAAAATAACCTCTGAAACAATTTTAATTTTTCATGCCACTTTTACATAAAAACAACAGTGTAAATAAGCACAGCTTAAACTTTACTAATTTTTCTTAATTTCTCACCAACAAGTACCTCAATGTCACATAGCTATTCTGTGTTTTCAAGGAATTCCTGTGCAAAAAAAGACAAGGATACAATGACTAAACACATACCACTGTTTGAATTAGAGCCGCATGAAAGATATGCTGTTTATTTTTGCAAGACCTAGTTTCTCTGTATAGCAGTGCCTGTCCCTGGAATTTATTCTGTATACCAGGCTGGCCTTGAACTCAAACATTTACATGCCTCTGCCTCCTGAGGGCTGGGATTAAAGTTTCACCTTTGGGAAACATAAAACCATTTGGGATACATGAGGAATAGTTATTACAAATCGCGGAGGCTCTGAATAATCATATCAGGGTAAATTGAGTGGCACTGATCTTTCTGCAGTGAAAACAAGAGGTACGGATGTTGCTGCCTTACTTGAGACAGCAGGCATACAGGCATTTAAGGGGCTTGGATAGGAAACTAAGTAGGTATAAGCATCTGCACCTCCATGATATATATATGCCTGAAGACATGAACTCAATCATCAGAACACATCAATGGGAGATATGTCTTTTGGCATCTGCATTCCTCAAATGCACATCATGAGCAAACATAATGATAAATAGTAAGAATAATATTTAGTCATTCTTACTGGGGTAGTGCAGGCTCTTCCTGATTTTGATTATTAAGAGATCTTTCTGCAAAATTTGAGTTTATGTGAGTTTTGACATCCTAGGTAGTTTTGTTGTGTTGTCTTTTGTTTTATTCCCATTGGCTCCAGACCTTTACCAACCATTTTCTCTATCACAGGAAATTCTGGATAGGATTATTACTGAAGAGGAGGGAAGCCTCTTGAGACAGGTTATCAAAAGCATATATGTTGCAATCTTGGCATTGTGCTGACCTTGCCCCCAAACTATGGGCAGGACATGCATGCCCTACATGGCCACATCATGGATACCTCCTCTCTCCCTCTTCTGTGCTCTGTGTTGGCTAACTTTTTTCACCACCCTTCTTTTCCCTCCAACAATGAACTCCAGGTGGCCTCATTGAGTTTCTTGTTTGTGTTTCATTGCTAACTGCTGTAGCAAATGAAAAACAATATCCATCTTTCAGGAAGAATTGAGTACCCTTTGTAGTGAGTTTACAAGTGAAACCAGATTTCAGGTGTGTCAGTTCAGAGTGCTTGGGAGCTGGTGGGTATCTAAGACAGAGGAATATGTTGTCAGTTTAGCAATGCAAATGGAAAGCATTCTAGTTGGAGGAGGGATATATATGACAAATGTGGAAGGCAGTTAACCTATTCACCCTGCTTACAATATTTCTGTTTTACAGAGCATAATAATATTTTAACTTTAGAGAAATGGGAGGCATTGATGTTTATTTGAAAGAGGGGGTATGGAAACATTGAATAAATGGATTAATTTTTAAAGTACTTCCCTCAAAGCCATGAAAACCTCAATTCAATCCTCACAATTCTTGCAAATTAAGCCAGATTGCCAGGTTGTGGTTTATGCCTTTAGCACCAGTACCTTGGAGGCAGAGGCAGAAAGATCTCCATAGGCCAGCCTGTTCTACAGAGTAAGTTTCAAGACAGCCAGGGCATCACATAAGAACCTTGTCTCGAGTGAAAAAAAAAAAAACATAATGGTTGCATATACTTCTAACTTCAACATTGAGAGGCAGAGACCGGGGGAATGAGAAACTTCATCTCCAAAATACCCAAAAATAAGACAGCAGCTGAAGATAGGTTGAGCAGTTGCGAGCATTATCTGCTCTTGCATAGGAGCAGGTTTCACTTTCCAGCCCATGTGGTAGCCTACAACTGTCCTGAACTGCTATTCCAGGGAATCCAGCACCGACTTGTGACTTCAGTGGTCACCAGGTTCACAAGCATCACACTTACATACATGTAGGAAAGAATCTCATAGTCTTGTAAGTTAGTCTTTATATCAAAAAACAAGGTAGACAGTATCACCCCAAACTTGATTTCTGTCCTCCATTCATTCTTCATATATATATATGTCTGTGCTACCATCCACCGCCACAGAATAAAGTGGGTACGTAAGAGCCAAGTATATGTAGTGATACAAAAAAGTTATTACCAGACAAACTTTAAACTTTGTGGCTCTTTTAATGATCACAGCTTTACACCACTCAGGCATACAGAATGGTTCTGAAAATATGGGACACCCAGGAAGAGTTGAATGATAATGATGAGGTATCTCCTGTCCCAATTACTATTAAAGTAAAAGCCTACCACCCATGTCTGTAGATGGAGTAAGACTAGCAGTCAGACTGCCTTTCAAAGGTAAGGATAATTGATCCCTGGATGTGAAGAACATTCAAGAAGAGCATGACATTAGAGCATTTTTCTTAAGTTAATATAAATGATGTAAATTTGCCACGTAAAAAAGACTTTTTTTTTTTAAACACTCAATTTTACTCATGTGAATTTAGGCACATGAGAACCTTTGGAGTATACTATTAGATCTGTTTTCCCTGAATATAAGGCAATTTTTAAACAATGATAAGTGAAACTATATTTTTACAATATACAACTAGTACTCACTCTACTGCCTTCTTTATCCACTAGGAATCGAGCAGGATCTACTGTATTCATAGTAATTGGCAAAGAGGTGATCCTGGGAATATTAGTGTAAGTATTGTGTAATTTGAGTACTGTATTAAAAGTGAAAAACTGGCTGCATTTATACTTGCAATATAGATTCTGCTGAGTACATATTGCTTTTGTCCCATTTGTGAGGATGGAATTTCATTAAGATTGTTGTTAACTTGCAGCAGGGCAATAATTCAGGGGTATTTTACTACAGTATAAATTGGAGCAATCTGTATTTACTACCAAAGATATTACATGCAGGGCTATAATTCAGGGGTATTTTACTACAGTATGAATTGTAAAAGGAAGTTGAACATGGTGACTGATACGTGTAATCGTAGCACCTGAAAATGAGGTTGGAGTATCAGGACCCTGAGGTATTTCTTTGCCACATAGCACAAGTCAAGCAAGAAACGAAGTCATAATTGTTCTTTCTTGCTAGAAGTATTAGGTGATCCTTTTTTCATTATTTTCTGTTGGGCACAACCTACATTTTTGCCAGTTTATCTCTGTGTAATAGCCCTGCCCATCTTAGAACATATTTTGTAATCAAGGGTGGCCTCCAACTCACAGATAACCACTGCTCTTCTGCCTCCCAAGTGCTAGAATTAAAAAGGTATGCCACCAGCCCAGGCTTAAACTGCCTTGTATGTAAATTTAACATTTGGCATTCCTATTATTTTGTAGTTCCATTACCATCCTTGCACCTTACTATAGTCATATCTGGTTTCATAAAAAAGAAAGAGACAAGTCTCCATTAACTAGAAAAGAATTGGACACTCAAGTAGAATTTCTCAAAAAAATGTAAAAAAAGAGAGAAATCAGAAACATAAACTACTCTTATAACAATATGAGGAACTCTGTAAACCTCTTCATATGCCTGTGTATGATGTGGACATCACCTCTGACCCCACCATAGAGAAGCTGAACCTGTTCCAACAACATGTGGCAACTTGGAGGCAAACAAAGGTATGCTGCTGCATTCATTCCCCCATAAAATTTCTTTGGACTTTTATGTATCTCATAATAATTTCATTTATATTAAGACTTTAGGAATTAACAGTTTGTCAACATTAATAAACAAATCATATTGTATATGAAAAAGTTGGATTTTCACTTACTGAGACTCACATGTTGGGATGGCTTCCCAAGGCAGCTAAGACCAGATGCTGGCCTGGGGTAAGGACTAAAAGAAGGGCACTGCCACCATTGTACCAACAAATCCCATGGTAACTGTCCTGGGTATCTTTCTGAGGTATCCACTTCCTAAGTGTCACTATGTGGCTAAGAACCCTATAGGAGAACTTAATTTGTGTTACCCAAAACATAAGTACATAGCTAGAGGCAGCAAGAGCTGTTTTATCCAAACTATTCACCACCATGCCATTAGATAGACCCTCTACCAGGACAGCTGCGGCTGGAGATGGCTCATTGGATAAAAGGTCAGGGACAGTGGCACATGACTATTTCTCCAAATACTGAGGAGAGGGAAAATATGGAGACAGGAGGATCCCTGCAGTGCATTAACCAGCCAGCCTAGCAGAATACTTGAGATCCAGGTTCAGTGAAGGGCAATTTCTAGGCAGTAACTCATTCACTGCTGAGATTAGCTTTGCTAAGGGGTTGACTCCTCAGGAATAGCTTCATGACCTTGGACTTGATAAGGAAGAAGTTGGGCTTTTTGTTGTTGTTGTTGTTGTTGTTGTTTTGTTTTTGTTTTTTGAGACAGGATCTCTCTGTAATCACTATGTTAAACCAGACTGGTCTCAAACTCACAGATTCTCCTCTCTCTCAAGTGCTAGAATTAAAGGCATCTACTACTCTCCTGTTAGGTAAAGATTATGTAAAGTAACACATGAGAAAAAAAAAAGGTCACAGCTGAACCTGTTCCAACAACATGTGGCAACTTGGAGGCAAACAAAGGTATGCTGCTGCATTCATTCCCCCATAAAATTTCATTGGACTTTTATGTATCTCATAATAATTTTATTTATATTAAGACTTTAGGAATTAACAGTTTGTCAACATTAATAAACAAATCAGATTGTATATGAAAAAGTTGGAACTAACTTCTGATTCAAGGTTTGAAAAAGATGTAGTGTGTGAATTTCAAAGTGTATTTTCTTTGTCATTGCAGAGTATTTTGGCAGTACATATGTCGCTTTTGCAGGTAATATGTGCTCAGATTATGCAGTATCAATTCACTTGTACTTATCAATTTGAAAAACCTGACAGCTTTAGCCTTAATTCTAAATAAGGAGCCAATGTGTATTAAGGGAGGCAGAGGTAGGCATCACTTCAGTTTTAGGCCAGCCTTGTATACAGAGTGAGTTTGGGGACAGGCATGGCTACACAGCGAAACCCTTTCTCGAGTAAACAAACAGAAAGGGCACAGTACAGGGACAGAAAAGTTGAAGACAACCAACCATAATACAATATGGAATATATCTGTTTGTTTAGTGTGTTTGTGTGTGTGTGTGTGTGTGTGTGTGTGTGTGTGTGTGTGTGTGTGTGTGTGTGTTACAGGGAGAGAGAGAGAGGAGCAGAGAGAGACAGAGACAGAGCAAGAGAGAGATCATGTGTCAAAGTCAATTCAATTCCAAGTGTCCATCTTATTTATCACGTTCTAATTTATGAAGGTAGACTTTACTGCCACTGAGACTTAACAGATCTCTCTCACCTTTCCAGTGCTAATATGTAGTTGGACTTTCTTGTCAGATTTTCTTGGAACAATCCGTCCCCAAATGATGACACAGACATTTCTAAATTATGAAAGATTGGCCTTTAACTTAACCTTGTTCCCAACGATCTCCTATAACTTAACATATGTCTATTAGTCTATTGTCTATTATTCTGTATTCGCAGCTCCCTCCCTGTCTTCCTGGCATGGGTCCAGGCCTAGATTCATTCCCCTGAGTTTTTCTCTCAGCCTAGCAGTCCTGCCTCACCATTCCTTTTGAGCTATTGGCCATTTAGCTTTTTATTAAACCAATTAAGTGCCTTAGGCAGGCAAGGAAAAAAGCACCATATTTTCACACAATGATCAAATGTCCCACAAGTTTAGTTTTTAATCATCCCCTTCTAGATTCAGCATTTTGCTTGATCTCAGGTCCTTAGTGTTTGTACTTTATTGACTGAGATACCTACTCAGCCCCTATTTTGCTTTTTTTGGTGATAGAGGCTGAACTTAAATCTTGTAGTATCAGGAATTCTAGACCCTAGCCAATGACCCCTAATTATAGCCCATAACTTACTACTTTTTAATTTAGAAACAAAATCTAACTCACCTTTTGTGTGAATAAGAAATGTAATAAAAATTAATGAATGTCTCAGAATGCATAGCACTAGCTATTTATCTAAGCTAATGCTTATTTATGTTAACAATATAAAATTTTAATCCTGAGATGATCATGGTGTTACATGCCTTTGAACCCAGTACTCAGGAGCCAAAAGCATGACTCTCAATGAATTCCAGGCCAGTCACAGATACATAATGAGGCCCTTTCCTAAAAACACAACAATGGAAGAGATAGATGACTAAAAGTTCAAGCACACTGACTGTACTTACAGAGGATATGAGTTAATTCCCAACAACCACATGGTAGCTCACAACCATCTACAATGAGATTTGGTGCCCTCTTCTTTTCTACCAACAGACATTGAAGTAGGATACTGCATATGATAAATAACTTTTAAACATGAAATAAAACGTCTTACTGGATACTTGATACCCATCACTGGGCCTCTGATAGAGTTCCCTCACCTAAAGACCGCCAGATACTTACTTGTTAGATCCACATATCCTCTCGGGAACTCCTGAGTCCATGCATACCGGATATTTTTTTTAAAATTAATTCATTATTTTTTACATGTAGATCCCTGTTCCCTATATCTCCCTCCATTCCCTCCCTTACTCTTATCCTCTGTTGCCCCTCACATTCACCCTGACCACCCTCCCCTCCTATTCCCCCCCACACACTCAACACGTAGGGCTATATCATCCAGGTGGGGTCCTGTATTTCTGACAACTCATTTCAAGTGTTGACTAGAACTTCTCTTCTATTTCTAGGTTTAGGGAGTATCCCTGGATGGGGGATGTGTCTGCAAGGTCCCTTTGTGCACCAGGAATACATCCTGGTTCTACTGTCTGACCTCCATTAGACAGCTCAGACCTTCTAGCTGATACCCATATCAGGGGTCTGAGTCAGTCCCATGCTGGATTCACAGCTATCAGTCTGGGGGCCTATTAGCTCCTCCTTCATCAGGTCAGCTGTCTCAAATGTGTTTCTGCAACTTGATCTTGTCCTCTCTCTCTCTCTGCATCTGGTTTCTAGTTAGACTCAGTGTTTAGTTATGGGTGTTTGCTTCTGTTTTCTACAGATACTAAATGAGGACTCCATGTAGTGTATAAGTTAGTTGTTGATCTCATTTTCAGGGAAGGTCATTTATGGAAGCCTTTCCACTGTTGCTCAGATTGTTAGTTGGAGTCAGTCTTGTAGGTCTCTAGATATATCTTTAGGTTCATTTTTCTCTTCAAACCAATAATGGCTTGCTCTTTTATGTTCTCTCCCTCTCTACCATGTTCTACTTTTTGTGCCTGGGTTTCCTCATTCAGGATTGTTTCTCCAAGTACCATCCACTTGCCTGTGCATTTCAAGATTCCATTTTTTCTGTAGATTAGTAGTCCATTGTGTAGATGTGCCACAACTTCTTTATCCATTCTTCAGTTGAGAGGCATCTGGGTGGCTTCTAGGTTCTTGCTATTACAAATAATGCTGCTATGGATATAATTAAGCACTTGTCTTTGTTGTATGAATGTGGATACTTTGGGAATATGCCTATGAGGGGGATTGCCAGGTCCTGTGGTAAACCAATTCCCATCTTGCTGAGGAACCGCCATAGCTATCTCAAAAATGTCTGTACAAGTTTGCCCTCCCAAAAGCAGTAGAGGAGTGTTCCCCTTTCTACACATCCTCTCCAGCAGTACTCAGGAGCCAAAAGCATGATTCAAAATTACATAATGAAGCCTTTTCTTAAAACACAATGGAATAGAAAGGTGACTAAAAGTTCAAACCCACTGACTGTACTTACAGAGGATATGATTTAATTCCCAACAATCACATGGTAGCTCATATCCATCTACAATGAGATTTGGTGCCCTCTTCTTTTCTACCAGCAGACATTCAAGTAGGATACTACATATGATAAATAACTTTTAAACATGAAATAAAATGTCCTACTGGATACTTGAAACCCATCACTGGGCCTGTGCTCGAGAGACCTCAGCTAAAGACCACCAGACCACTGTTAGATCCACCAATCCTCTTGGGAACATTCTGAGTCCCTGCATACCAAATTTTTTAATTAATTGATTATTCTTTATGTTATATGTCGATTCCTATCCCTCCCTCCCTTCCCTCCCTCCCATGCACCCTGACCACCCTCCCCTCCCATTCACCCCCACTCCATATATAGGGCTATGCCATCCAGGTGGGGTCATGTATTTCTGACAATGAGAGTTCAGTTTAGGGTATGGTTATGGTTAGGGTGAGTGTTATGGTTGGTGTTAGCATTAGGGTTGGGTTCCTGAAGCCCAAGAAAGGAGTGAGAGCCCATGCCGAAGTAAACTTCAGATAGGAGAGAGGTTCCCCTTAGCCATCTATGTAATTATTTGGGACCTTTGCTAAGCAATCAGTGGGATAAGAGATGTGGGAAGAAACATTTGAGACACACAGATATAATGTGACCCAGAGCCTCAGGTCAACACCTCTACCAGAGATAATAAAGGAGCAGTGCCCTGCTGACATCTTGCACCTGGGTTTGCCCAAGGATCCAGAGCTCTTGGGGTTTGTACTGCAAAAGGAATGGGGGAAATGTGGGTAGGAGCAAGATGTATAAACTGATGGATTACCTGTGAGGTCTAGACAGAGAGGGAAACTTTGGAAAAACAGGCAGGGCCAGAATCAGGGTTTGGTGAGACAGCAGAACCTGGAGCCCATGAGACAGAAAGGTGGAACAGGAGCCCAGGTCTGATGAAGGCACATGAATTTCCCATCCTGTAGCGATTGTTGCCTCAAGGGATGGAGTCACCTTTGAAACATGTGATCTTCCTGGCATAGGATGAGGAGCTGTAGCTCTGGAGAACCCTGACATGAGCTTGGTCAGCACCCAAAGAGGGATCAGAGGTGAGGAGAAAGGCACATCCTTTTCTGAGGAAGCAGTGCAGAATGCAAGGTAGGGCTCCATCCCACACAGCTGCCTCCATAGAGAGGAATGCTGCATGGCAGGCGTTATCATTGAACTTCCAGGCCAGGACTGCCTAGTGGAAATTGTACAATGATGTTCTCTGTCTTTCCAGTCTACACACAGAAGCCATTAGATACAAGTGGCTAAATGATTGTCATAATTAACAGTAAATTCCTTGCTGTTTCTTGACAAAAAATAGGCTTTGCTGCAAGTTTGTGGTGTTGCGGAATACTTGGCAAATGAAATTCCACATGAAGATGCTATGCACAATAGTTACTGTAGTGAGGCTACCCTGGACGTAATTTCAAAATCCTGGAGACTGTAAGGATGTGGGCAGCTTCTGAAAAGGTCAGAGTACTTAGTGTGAGATACATGACCCAGGAAATACAGGAGAAGAGCCATTTTAAAATTCGTAATATCTATCTAAAAATACATAAGAAAACCAATAGCTTCATATACATAGTAGTATCAAAGTTTCAGTTTTACTTTAAAAAATCAATGTGCATGCATTTGTTCCTGAGTGACAGGAGCCTTCAGAACCCAGAAGAGGGTATCAGATCCCCTGTTAAAAGAATTACAGATAGTTGTGAACCACCATGTGGGTGCTAGGAATTGAACCTGGGGTCCTCTAAGTGCACTTAACCACTGAGCCAGATCTTGGTGCCCCAAGCCCTGCAGAGATGAATTTGTATGTGTTCCTTCGGGACTGTGGCTGATATGTGTGGTGTTCCTCGTCAACTGTGCCATCTGCATGTTGTTCAACATGGAGGCTGGGAACTACTTGTTTGACATCTTCGATGCCTATGCAGCAACGCTGTCCCTGCTGCTTATCATGCTGGTGGAGATCATAGCTGTGTGCTACGTGCATGGCCTAAAGAGGTTAGGAGACCCCAGATCCTGCCTGCTACAGTGGGCAGAAAAGCTGCAGGGTCACATCTATAAGAAAATAATCTTTCCTCTGTGCACATGCCTGTTTTAGATACCAGAACTGGCAGTTTGTCCTCTGCCCTCAGAACTCAGCTATCTCTTGCTTCCTCAGTTTACCTGTATTCAATAGTTTCTTTTTTCTATCCTTTTCCTTTTATTTTTCCTTCTTTGGCCATTTTGTATCCTGGTAGGTTTCCCTTATGGCCCTACTATATTTGTGGCTTTCTGGGAGGGGGACTGAGTCTCCATGACTAGATTCTGTGATCTTCCTACATCAGAGTTTTCAAGAAGCCTGCCCAGAGTAGAGTTTGAAATGTTAGCCCAGGGACTTGTCAGAGTTTTACATTGTTGACTGGCCAGCAGTGGGAGATATTTTACCTTCCCGGGGATGGGATATATTTCTGCATCTGATATTACTAATTAGGGCCCCCTCCAAGCCTGGGCGTTATCATATCATTTGGGTATCGTGGGAAAACTGGACAAGTGCCTGCAATAGGTTTTAGGGTAGGAGATCTGGGTTGAGTTCCTAGCACTCAAAAGTTCCTTGGTGTTCTCGGCCTACATGCTGAGACCCACTAGTGGGGGGTTTGGTTTCCCAGTTTTCTGCCAAGCACTAGCAGCAGCAGTAACAAGGAACCCTAGGGAAACTCAAGTCCTCCAGTCACCCAGCTCTGCTGAGTGAGGTCATATAAGGGGATTCAGAGGTTGTTTGGGTGTGATCTGGGTCAAAGGGCTATGACATCCCTTCTTCCGTAGATTATTCTGATGGTTTGGGCTTAGGTAAAAGCCAGCCATGACACTCTAAATGGCAGGGTGTCCATTGAGAAACACTTCCCTCTGTCTCTTGAAGAAGCACTAGGGTCCCATGACATACTGAGGCATTTCCAGTAGGTTTGGTAATCCGAATGGTGCACACCACAGCACAAGGATTCAGCATTGAAAATGCTTGGGAAGCAAAGATAAGGATTATAATTGACTGCACTTCAGAAGTGACTTTTTTCATCCTCTACTCTTAGGCACTCCCTCAGCTTATCACATTTTCAAGATTTTAACGATCAGGAGACCCATTTATGGATCACCCAAGGTTAAGAGGTTTAAATGGTCATCTAGAAAAAAAAAAAAAATGCCAGTTTTCAGGGAGAAAGTGACTTGTCAGGAAGTGGATTCTTCAGAGTAGAAGTAAGGTAAAGAGACATCAGGACCTCGGCTCCCTGGGGTGACAAAAGAAAGGACACAGTTACATCCTGGAAGTGATGGAAAGCAATGGCAAAGATGGAGGTACATGGGAATCATGCAGTTCTTTTGGTGGTCCAGACAATAGCAAGGAGGAAAATTGGCTCATTCAGGAGGCAGCGCCATCTAGTGGCCATCAGTAACAGAAGCCTCCTTGCTCTGCTTTGGCCAGCTAACTCGATAGGGGTTGTGGGGAGGTGGAGGGCACAGATGGACAAATAAGACAGAATCACTTTCCTAGATCTGAATTGGCTTGATTCTGTAGTTAGAAAACATACTAGGCAAAATAAGATTCAGCCTGTTCTACCCTCATATGTGCAGGATATCAAGAGAAAAGAAAATTATATAAAGAAAGTGGAAATGAGGGGGCTGGAGAGATGGCTCACTGGTTCAGAAAACTAGCTGCTTTTCTAGAGGACATGGGTTCAATTGTCAGCACCCATATGTCAGCTCACAGCTGCCTGTAACTCAAGCTCCTGAGGATCTACCTCTCTGTCTTTCTCTCTGTCTCTCTCTGTCTCTCTCTTTCTCTCTATCTGTCTCTCTCTATCTCTCTCTCTCTCACACACACACACACTGGGCACATATGCAGGCATGCACTGGCATGCATGCGAGCAAAACACAAATGCATATAAAATAAAAATTTAAAAAGAAAATGTTAACGAAGCATACAGAGTGCTCATTGGGTAAAACTTACATTTGGTTTCCTTGAACCTTGTTTTAAGCAGTTAGCTACCTGGCTCCCAGAGGCTGGCTGATGTGATTATCTGAGATTCAGCAGCTGGTTATAAGCATGAAGTCCATTTGATATCAAGTTAGATTAAAGTTCACAGTGTACAATGACACCATTAGTGCAATTTAAGTGCATCTTTAGGTCAAACTACATTCGATTGAACGGAATTACCCCGAGAAAGAACTCCCTGTCCACTAATTCTCTCTTCAGGCATGTTTTTTTCTAAGTCATTGATTCCAATTGTCTAGGATGTGGTGCTTTGGGTTTTAGTCATGGGCAGGAAAGTGAGATCAGAGTACCCCAGTAGGGAGTATTTTAACACTGACATTGTTTAGAATTGATGGCTCCTGCTAATAATAGTGAAATAATGGTTGTGTGATATCTAATATTCACTTAAAAATTTCAGTGTCATGTTATCCTTACCTGCTCCTGAAGCCTATTGCCACTGTGCTTACACCATTGAGCTAATTGTCATTTTTGTATCAGTCAATACAAAATTGTGTTCCTATAACCAAATTCCTAACATGGTCATGAGTGAGGTACTTACTTTGTTTCTGGAGTGACAGGTGCAATCTATCATGGTGGAGAAGGATTGTACAATTCATGACAATAGTCTCATGAGCCTAAGACTCTTAACTATTGATGGACAAGGAATCAAGGAACAGACAAGACGTGACAGGGGGCTATGGAATCTGAAGACACTTACCCAATGATCTACATTCTCCAGTGAGAGCTCAGCTCTGAAAGATATATGTGGTGATAATATTATATATGAATTTTCAAAGCTTGCCCGTGGATTCATAAAGCACAACCTTCCAAAAGCTATAGACATCAGGCAATGGTGATATACACCTTTAATCCCAACAACCATATTAGATAGCCAGGCAGTGGTGGCACATGCCTTTTAGTGGATTTCTGTGAGTTCGAGACCTCCCAGGGATGCACTAGAATGAATTAGTCTAAAAGCTTAACAGAGCTCATGCCTTTAATCCCAGCTCTAGAGAGGTATGTATATAAAAGTCAGGAACCTAATGTCTCAGACTGCGTTGTGAGATTTAATCTCTACCCACCCTGAGGTTTGCTAGAGACCTTGCAGAGACAGGAACACCCCTTTTTGGCCTGAGGTAGATGTAAGAGCTAGTGGCTCAGCTGCTTTGCTTCTCTGACCTTCAGCTTGAAGCTTGAACAGCAATATCTGTCTCTGGGTTTTTATTTTTGGTGTTACAGTTACAAACCTCTAAGAGTGCAGCAAAACACTGATGACATTCCACATCTGAACTATGGGGTTCCACTCTTGTCCCCTCTGACTCACACACGTATGTGGTGTCTTTTAATCATCTGCAGGCTGTCCCGGGCACGGGCCTGGACTTCATCATCTACACTAAGGCCATTTAAAAACATGGAAGTATCCCAGTTGAGGTCAGTTCTGTACTTCTTCATGTTGCTGATATTGGGTATGGGGAGCATGCTTGGAAACACAGCAGCCAACCTCACCCCTCCGACGGACAGAAAGGTCATCTCCAGCCACCTGCCCAAGGAGGCCCTTTCAGGTGAGGACACCAGGCAGAGGAGACAGGTCATGTGTGGATGGCAAAATCCAAGAAAATCAGTGGAGGGGACTAATTAGGGGCCGATTGCTCATAAGACAATTCCAGAAGTGCTGCAGGGGCGTAGCTGTGCTCCTGGTAGTTTGATACTCAGCTCTACTTGAGTTAGTTGTTCTAGGAGCTGTATGCACATGTAATATGCACCACAGAGACCCGTTTTTAAATTCACCACCTTGCCACCAAGCCCGGATCATGAGAACCCTCCTGTGACTCTGATGGCTCTATGTCTAAAATACATAATGTCATTTCTGATCATATGTCCTAGTCATCATTTGGGAAGTGTCCTCTACCTTCCTGAAAGCCTGATAGCATTTGATATTTTTTTTTCTGAAATTGGGTCCCTGTGGTCAACAGTACAAATGCATGTAGCTCTCTATCCAACACTTAATCCTCTCCTGTGGGAGCCTTCCAGTGTCTGACATTGTATGGTGTAGTAGTGGGAAGGGCAACTATGAATTGAGAGGCACTATGGAAAGCCTTAAGAAGTGATAAGAAAACCTGGAAAGAGTTAAATATTGACTCTGCCTTGTTGTGCTACAGAGAGTTATCTGACAACAGTAAGCCCTTGCACCCAGGTATGAAAGGGATCGCTGACTACGACCTTGGAGGCTTAATCTGGCCGGGTACATGACCAGAGCCTAGAATTTGGTAGCACCTACGTAAATTGTACTTTCCTCCCCAACCAATCCACACTACATTTAAATCCACTTCTCACAGGGGCGACTGTATTGGTATCTTCAGCATTCCTAGACATTCAGCCATTATGACATCCCCCAATGAGCAACACCTTGACTGTTGTTGTTTTCGTGCTCTGAAATCCCCTGCAAAGCAGCTCCTATAGCTGATGTGGGAACTCACCCTCCACAGAACAACTAGGGATCTGTGGCTCTTGTTGACATCCACTGTGGGATTACTCAGGGAGTCTCAGACCGATGAGCAGTGATCTTGTGTTCCTGGTGTGGTGTTCCTCGTCAACTGTGCCATCTGCATGTTGTTCAACATGGAGGCTGGGAACTACTTGTTTGACATCTTTGATGCCTATGCAGCAATGCTGTCCCTGCTGCTTATCATGCTGGTGGAGATCATAGCTGAATGCTATGTGCATGGCCTAAAGAGGTTAGGAGACCCCAGATCCTGCCTGCTACAGTGGGCCGAAAAGCTGCAGGGTCACTTCTATAAGAAAATCATCTTTCCTCTGTGTGCATTCCTGTTTTAGATACCAGACCTGGCAGTTTGTCCTGTGCCCTCAGATCTCATCTATCTCTTGCTTCCTCAGTTTACCTGTATCCAGCTGTTTATTTTTTCTTTTCTTTTCCTTTTTTTTTTTCTTCTTTGGCCATTTTGTATCCTGGTGTGTTTTTCTGATGGCCGTACTGTATTTGTGGCTTTCTGGGAGGGGACTCAGTCTCCATGACTAGATTCTGTGATCTTCCTACATCAGAGCTTTTCAAGAATCCTGCCCAGAGTCCAGTTTGAAATGTTAGCCCATGCATTTGTCAGAGTTTTACCTTGTTGCCTGGCCAGCAGTGTGATATTTTCTACCTTCCCGGGGATGGGATATATTTCTGCATCTTATATTACTAATTAGGGCCCCCTCCAAGCCTGGGCGTTTTCATATCATTTGGGGATCTTGGGAAAACTGGACAAGTGCCTGCAATAGATTTTAGGTTCGGAGATCTGGGTTGAGTTCCAAGCACTCAGAAGTTCCTTGGTGTTCTCGGCCTACATGCTGAGTCCCACTAGTGCGGGGTTTGGTTTACCGGTTTTCTGCCAAGCACTAGCAGCAGCAGTAACAAGGAACCCTAGGGAAATCAAGTCCTCCAGTCACTCAGCACTGCTGAGTGAGTTCATATAAGGGTATTCAGAGGTTGTTTTGGTGTCATCTGGGTCAAAGGGCTGTGACATCCCTTCCTTTAATGATCAGGCGACCAGTTTCCGGATCACCCAAGGTTAAGAGGTTTAAATGGTCATCTAGAAAAAAAATGCCAGGTTTCAGGGAGAAAGGGAATGGCCAGGAAGTGGATTCTTCAAAGTAGAAGTAAGTTAAAGAGAGGCCAGGACCTCGGCTCCCTGGGGTGACAGAAGAAAGGACACAGTTACATCCTGGAAGTGATGGAAAGCAATGGCAAGCATGGAGGTACAAGGGAATCTTGCATTTTTTTTTTTGGTGGTCCAGACAACAGCAAGGAGGATGCTTTGGCTCATTCAGGAGGCAGCGCCATCTAGTGGCCATCAGTAACAGAAGCCTCCTTGCTCTGCTTTGGCCAGCTAACTCCATAGGGGTTGTGGAGAGGTGGAGGGCACAGATGGACAAATAATACAGAATCACTTTCCTACATCTGAATTGGCTTCATTCTGTAGTTAGAAAACATACTGGGCAAAATGAGATTCAGCATGTTTTACCCTCATATGTGCAGGATACCAAGAAAGAAAATTATAAATAGAAAGGGAAATGAGGGGGCTGGAGAGATGGCTCACTGGTTCAGAAAACTAGTTGCTTTTCCAGAGGACATGGGTTCAATTGTCAGCACCCACATGTCAGCTCACAGCTGAATAATTTGGAGAGCGGCCATTCCTGAGACTGCATGTAAGGCCCTGCGCAGGTCTTTCAATAAATTATTTATGGTTTATCAAAGCTTGCCCAAAGATTCACAAAGCAGAACCTTCCCAAAGCTATAGAGGTCAGGCAATGGTGATACATACCTTTAATCCCAGTGACCATACTAGCTAGCCAGGCAGTGGGGGCACACGCCTTAGGGAGGATTTCTGTGAATTCGACCTCCAAGGGATACACTAAAATGAAGCAGTCTAAAAGATTAACAGAGCTCATGCCTTTAAACCCCGGTCTAGAGAGGCATATAAAACTCAGGAACCAAATGTCTCAGGATGCATTGTGAGACTTAGTCAATAGCCACCCTGAGGTGGCCATTTCTCACAGGGGCTACTTTATTGGTATCTTCAGCATTCTTAGCCATTATGACATCCCACAAAGAGCTGACTGTTGTTGTTATTTTCCTACTCTGAAATCCCTTGGAATGCAGCTTCTATAGCTGATGTGGGAACTCACCCTCCACAGCACACCTAGGGATCAATGGCTCTTGTTGACATCCAATGTGTGATTACTCGGGGAGTCTCAAACAGATCAGCAGTGACCTTGTGTTCCTGGTGTGGTATGCCTCATCAACTGTGCCATCAGCATGTTGTTCACCATGGAGGCTGGGATCTATTAGTTTGACATCTTCAATTCCTATGCAGCAACGCTGTCCCTGCTGCTTATCATTCGGTGGAGATCATAGCTTTGTGCTACATGCATGACCTAACGAGGTTAAGAGACCCCAGATCTTGCCTGCTACAGTGGGCAGAAAAGCTGCAGGGTCACATCTATAAGAATATTATCTTTCCTCTGTGCGCATGCCTGTTTTAGATACCAGAACTGGTAGTGTGTCCTCTGCCCTCAGATCTCAGCTATCTCTTGCTTCCTCAGTTTACCTGTATCCAACAGTATCTTTTTTCTATCCTTTTCCTTTTTTTTCTTTTTTGGCAATTTTGTATCCTGGTGTGTTTCCCTGATGGCCCTGCTATATTTGTGGCTTTCTGGGAGGGGACTCAGTCTCCATCACTAGATTCTGTGATCTTCCTACATCAGAGCTTTTCAGGAATCCTGCCCAGAGTCCGGTTTGAAATGTTAGCCCATGGACTTGTCAGAGTTTTATCTTGTGGCCCAGACAGCAGTGGGATATTTTTTTCCTTCCCGGGGATGGGATATATTTCTGGGTCTGATATTACTAATTACGTCACACTCCAAGCCTGGGCGTTATCATATCATTTCGGGATCTTGGGATAACTGGACAAGTGCCTGCAATAGGTTTTGGGTTAGGAGATCTGGGTTGAGGTCCAAGCACTCAGAAGTTCCTGGTGTTCTCGGCCCTCATGCTGAGACCCACTAGTGGGGGTTTTGGTTTACCAGTTTTCTGCCAAGCACTAGCAGCAGCAGTAACAAGGAACCCTAGGGAAAGTCAACTCCTCCAGTCACCCAGCCCTGCTGAGTAAGGTCATATAAGGATTCAGAGATTATTTGGGTGTGATCTGGGTCAAAGGGATGTGACATCCCTTCCTCTTCCTTAGATTATTCTGATAGTTTGGGCTTAGGTGAAAGTCAGCCATGACACTCCAAACGGCAGGCTCTTTTGAGAAACACTTCCATCTGTCTCTTGAAGAAGCACTAAAGTCCCATGACATACTGAGGCATTTCCAGTAGATTAGGTAATCAGAAAGGTGCATACCACAAGGATTCAGCCTTGAAAATGCTTGGGAACAAAAGAGAAGGATTATAATTGAGAGCATTTCCAAAGTGACTTTTTTTTTAATCCTCTATTCTTGTGCAGTCCCTCAGCTTATCACATTTTCAAGCCTTTAACGATCAGGCGACCAGTTTCTGGATCACCCAAGGTTAAGAGGTTTAAATGGTCATCTAGAAAAAAAAAAAATGCCAGGTTTCAGGGAGAAAGGGCCTGGTCAGGAAGGGGATTCTTCAGAGTAGAAGTAAGTTAAAGAGAGGCCAGGACCTCGGCTCCCTGGGGTGACAGAAGAAAGGACACAGTTACATCCTGGAAGTGATGGAAAGCAATGGCAAGCATGGAGGTACAAGGGAATCTTGCATTTGTTTTGGTGGTCCAGACAACAAGGAGGAAGCTTTGGCTCATTCAGGAGGCAGCGCCATCTAGTGGCCATCAGTAACAGAAGCCTTCTTGCTCTGCTTTGGCCAGCTAACTCCATAGGGGTTGTGGGGAGGTGGAGGGCACAGATGGACAAATGAGACAGAATCACTTTCCTAGATATGAATTGGCTTCATTCTGTAGTTAGAAAACATATTAGGCAAGACACAATTCAGCATGTTCTACCATCACATGTGCAGGATATCAAGAGAAAAGAAAATTATATATAGAAAGTGGAAATGAGGGGTTGGAGAGATGGCTCACTGGTTCAGAAATCTAGCTGTTTTCCAGAGGACATGGGTTCAATTGTCAGCACCCACCTGTCAGCTCACAGCTGCCTGTAACTCAAGCTCCTGCGGATCTCCCTCTCTGTCTCTCTGTCTGTCTCTCTCTCTCTCACTCTCTCTCTTTCTCTCTCTCTCTCTCTCTCTCTCTCACACACACACACACACACTGGGACACATATGCAGACATGCACTGGCATGCATGCGAACAAAACACAAATGCATATAAAATAAAATTTTAAAAAGAAAATGTTAATGAAGTATACAGATTGCTCATTGGGTAAAACTTATATTTGGTTTCCTTGAACCTTGTTTTAAGCAGTTGGCTACCTGGCTCCCAGTGGCTGGATGATGTGATTATCTGAGATTCAGCAGCTGGTTATAAGCATGAAGTCCATTTGATATCAAGTTAGATTAAAGTTCACAGTGTACAGTGACACCATTAGTCCAATTTAAGTGCATCTTTAGGTCAAACTACATTCGATTGAACGGAATTACCCTGAGAAAGAACTCCCTGTCCACTAATTTTCTCTTCAGGCAAGTTTTTTCTAAGTCATTGATTCCAATTGTCTAGGATGTGGTGCTTTGGGTTTTAGTCATGGGCAGGAAAGTGAGATCAGAGTACCCCAGTAGGGAGTATTTTAACACTGATATTGTTTAGAATTGATGGCTCCTGCTAATAATAGTGAAATAATTGTTGTGTGATATCTAATATTCACTTAAAAATTTCAGTGTCATGTTATCCTTATCTGCTCCTGAAGCCTACTGCCACTGTGCTTACACCACTGAGCTAATTGTCATTTTTGTATCAGTCAATACAAAATTGTGTTCCTATAACCAAATTTCTAACACGGTGATGAGTGAGGTACTTATTTTGCTTTCTCGAGTGACAGGTGCAATCTATCATGGTGGAGAAAGATTGTACAATTCATGACAATAGTCTCATGAGCATAAGACTCTTAACTATTGATGGACAAGGAAGCAAGGAACAGACAGGACGTGACAGCGGGCTTTGAAATCTGAAGACACTTACCCAATGATCTACATTCTCCAGTGAGAGCCCAGCTCTGAATGATATATGTGGTGATAATATTATTTATTAAATATCAAAGCTTGCCCGAGGATTCAGAAAGCACAACCACCCAAAAGCTATAGACATCAGGCAATGGTGATATACACCTTTAACCCCAGCATCCATACTAGCTAGCCAGGCAGTTGTGGCACACGCCTTTAGTGGATTTCTGTGAGTTCGAGACCTCCCAGGGATACACTAGAATGAATTAGTCTAAAAGCTTAACAGAGCTCATGCTTTTAATCCCAGCTCTAGAGAGGTATGTATATAAAAGTCAGGAAGCCAATGTCTCAGGCTGCGTTGTGAGATTTAATCTCTACCCACCCTGAGGAGAGGCTGCAGTCTGAGGTTTGCTAGAGACCTTGCAGAGACAGGAACACCCCTTTTGGACTGAGGTAGATGTAAGAGCTAGTGGCTCAGCTGCTTTGCTTCTCCGACCTTCAGCTTGAAACTTCAACAACAATATCAGTCTCTGGGTTTTTATTTTTGGTGTTACAGTTACACACCTCTAAGAGTGCAGCAAAACTCGGAAGATAGACATTCCACATCTGAACTATGGTGTTCTACTCTTGTCCTCTCTTACTCATACAGGTATCTGGTGTCTTTTAATCATCTGCAGGCTGTCCCGGGCACGTGCCTGGCCTTCATCATCTACACTGAGGCCATTAAAAACATGGAAGTGTCCCAGCTGTGGTCAGTTCTCTACTTCTTCATGTTGCTGATACTGGGTATGAGGAACATGCATGGAAAGACAGCAGCCAACCTCAACCCTCTGACGGACAGCAAGGTCATCTCCAGCCACCTGCCCAAGGAGGCCATTTCAGGTGAGGATACCAGGCCCTGGAGGCAGGGCATGTGTGGATGGCAAAATCCAAGAAAATCAGTGGAGGGGACTAAATAGGGGCCAATTGCTTCTAAGACAATTCCAGAAGTGCTGCAGGGGCGTAGCTTTGCTCCTGCTAGTGTGATACTCAGCTCCACATGGGTAAGTTTTTCTAGGAGTTGTATGCACATGTAATATGCAAAGCAGAGACCCATTTTTAATTTCATCACGTTTCCACCAGCCCGGATCATGAGAACCCTCCTGTGCCTCTGATGGCTCCATGTTCAGGATAGATAATGTGAAGTCTGATCATATATCCTAGTCATCATGTGGCAAGTGTCCTCTTCCCTGTTTCTGGAAGCCTGATAGCACTTGATATTTCTTTGTTTTTCTGAAATTGATTCTCTGTGGTCCACAGTACAAATGCATATAGCTCCCAATCCAGCACTTAATCCTCTCCTGGGGTAGCCTTCCAGTGGCTGACATTGTATGGTATGATAGTGGTCATCGCTACTATGAATTGAGAGGCACCATGGAAAGCCTTAGGAAGTCAGAAGAAAACCTGGAAAGAGTCAAATATTGACTCTACCATGTTGTGCTACTGAGAGTTATCTGACAACACTAAGCCCTGGCACCTAGGTATAAAGGGATCCCTGACTACCACTTTAGAGGCTTAATCTTGTCTGGTACATGAGCAGAGCCTGGCATGGGATAGCACCTATATAAATTGTAGTTTCCTCATAAACCAATCCTTATCTAGGACCCAAACTACATTTAAATCCATTTCTCACAGGGGCTACTTTATTGGTATCTTCAGCATTCCTAGCCATTATGACATCCCCCAAAGAGCAACACACTGACTGTTGTTCTTGTTTTCCTGCTCTGAAATCCCCTAGAAAGCAGCTCCTATAACTGATGTTTGAACTCACCCTTCATAGCACAACTAAGGATCGATGGCTCTTGTTGACATCCAATGTGTGATTACTCAGGGAGTCTCAAACAGATGAGTAGTGACCTTGTGTACCTGATCTGGTGTTCCTCATCAACTGTGCCTTCGACATGGAGGCTGGGAAGTACTTGTTTGACATCTTCAATGACTATGCAGCAGCGCTGTCCCTGCTGCTCATCACGCTGGTGGAGATCATAGCTGTGTGCTATGTGCATCAGTTAAAGAGGTTAGCAGGCCCCAGATCCTGCCTGATACAGCGGGCAGAAAAGCTGCAGGGCCACATCCATAAGAATATCATCTTTCCTCTGTGCGCGTGCCTGTATTAGATACCAGAATTGGCAGTTTGTCCTCTGCCCTCAGATCTAAGCTATCTCTTCCTTCCTCAGTTTACCTGTATCCAACAGTTTCTTTTTTCTTTCCTTTTTCTTTTCTTTCTTTTTTTTTTCTTTCCCCATTTTGTATCCTGGTGTGTTTCCCTGATGGCCCTGCTATATTTGTGGCTTTCTGGGTGGGGACTCAGTCTCGATGACTAGATTCTGTGATCTTCCAACATCAGAGCTTTTCAAGAATCCTGCCCAGAGTGCAGTTTGAAAAGTTAGCCCATGGACATGTCATATTTTTACCTGGGTGCCTGGTTAACTGTTGTGTATAGTAATTGTCTATAGCTGTATGTCCCTGGGCTTGTCCAATCTTGTCAATTATCTTTTTTTCTTTTAGATTTATTTATTTATTATGTATTCAATGTTCTGACTGGATGCATACCTGCAAGCCAGATGAGGGCACCAGACCACATTACAGATTGTGTGAGCCACCATGTAGTTGCTGAGATCTGAACTCAGGACTTTTGGAAAAACAAACACTCCCCTTATCCTCTCTAGCTGCTAAAAATTTAAGACATATTTTTAATTGTGTTTTTTCTGAATGATTCCATATACATTTAAAATACCCTAGGCATGTGATTAAGTATTTTTGTTTTCAAGAAAGGCTTCTCTGTGTATCTTTATAAAGTAGGTGGGTTTTGAAGTCACAGTGATCTGGCCAATTTTGTGTATCGTTAATATGTTTTTAATTGTATGAAATTCCTTTAATTTTTTTCTTTATGATTTTGTACCTTTGTCTAGAGCATATGCGAAGTCTCAAGTCTGAACAAGTGTCTCTGCAGTCAGGCAATACACAACTTGAAATCGAGAAACAGAAGCTTCAAAGGAAAATCACAGTGATGAGGGAGCTGTACCAAGACAATGAAAGGATGCTTCACAGGTGAGAGGTCTTTGGTAACTCCAGTGAATGGCAAGTGAAATGTCTTTAAATGCATGTTATGTATTAGAGGCTTTACACATTGATTATTGGATGTTATCAATTATATAGAATCATTCATGTTGTTTCTTTTTTTTTTTTTTTTTTAATTTGGTGTTTTTTTTGTGTTTGCAAGACAGGATTTGTCTGTGTAGCTTTGTAGACCAGGCTGGCCTTGAACTAAGAGATATCTACCTGCCTTTGCTTCCTGACTGCTAGTTTTAAAGGAGTGCCCTACATCACCTGGCTACATCATTCATTTTTAAGAATGTTATTTTGTCTTGAACATTTTTCTTCATGAACAAAATGTAAATATGTTGGAATTCCCAAGCTTCCTTTCTCAGTATCTAGTAACATTTATAAGATTATTGCCTTAAACTCATGCTGACATACAGGGTCCAGGAATCTAAGCGGTGTCTTTGGATGGAACTTCCTATTGTATATAAAACTGACTCCTTTCTTCTGCCCAAGTTAGTCTTGCTTAATATTCCTTGTTGTAGTTACTAAATGGCAGTATCATTGTATTTGTGAACAGGGCAGCTGCTAGTCATCCTTCAGTGCCCCTTTTGTGTCCCATATTTTTTGACTTATCATCAAATTCTGTCAAATTTCTTAACCTTTAATCTAATGGCTTTTTATCATCTACCAATACTCTGGTTAAAGCCATCATTAGCAGTAGTTGGTTCATTACAGTAGCCCTATGAATGTCTTTATATCTCAACTTCCTACACTGTCTTTTCTCTGTAAACTCAGAATAACTCCTAAAACATAAATTGTGTGTACTGTCACAGTCCTTCCTGCACCCCCCAAATGTTTTAAACATACTTAAAACAAGATTCTCAGAACCAAGTTTACCATACCCTCCTTGTGAGAATCTATAGACTATTCTATGTCTCTTTTCTTTGTTGCTATCTATTGCCATTGGCTTTCTTCATTTTTGGTGTGCCCAGCACATCTGTATGGTAAGGTCTTTCATCTTTCAAGCTTTTTCTTTCCTTCTTTTTATTTTTTCACTATGTGGTGTACTATGTGCTTGCATTTTCGAATCTTTGTTTCATTCAGATGTGTGGTCCCACTGTCATCTTAAAGAAGGCTTTCTTGGTACCCTAACTAAACCAATATCTCTTATTTTGTTCCATTATTTCTCATCACATCTTGTTTTGTTCTCTAAACATCATGTCCTCCACTTCACATTAATTTAAACTCTGTAAGAAGTATGATACTTTTATTCATATTCCCAGTGCCTAAACTGAAAGGAAAATAGTGGGTTTCCAATCAATATTTGTGCTCAATCAATTCTTCAATGTTCTTGAAAGGATAATAATCAGCTTTATACAGAAAAAGAAAAAAAATCAGGATAGCTAAAACAATCCTGTACAATAAAGAAACTCCAGGAGTCATCACCATCCTCAACTTTAAGCTCTACAACAGACCTATAGTCCTGAAAACAGCCTGGTATTGGCACAAAAATAGACAAGGTCACCAATGAAATTAAATCAAATATTCTGACATTAACCCACACAGCTACGGACACCTGATTTAGGACAAAACAGCTAAAAGTATACAACGTGAGGAGGAAAACATCTTCAACAAATGGTGCTGGCACAACTGGATGATGGTGGGTAAAAGAATGCAGATAGACCCATGTCTATCGCCATCCACAAAACTCAAGTCCAAATGGATCAAAGACCTCAACATAAATCTATCCACGCTGAAACTCATAGAACCTCATAGAAGAGAAAGTGGGAAGTACCCTTGAACAAACTGGTACAGAAGACTGCTTCCTGAACATAACTCTAGTAGCACAGACACTGAGATGTACAATTAATAAATGGGGCCTCCCCAAACTGAGAAGCTTCTATAAGGCAAAGGACACAGTTGACAAGACCAAACGGCAGCCCACAGACTGGGAAAAGATCTTCACTAATCCTACATCTGACAGAGGGCTGATCTCCAAAATATACAAAGAACTCAAGAAACTAGTCAACAAAACACCAAATAACCCTATTAAAAATGGGGTCCAGAACTAAATAGAGAACTCTCAATAGAGGAAATTTAAAAGGCTGAAGGGCACTAAAGAAAGTACTCACAATCCTTAGCTATCAGGGAAATGCAAATAAAGGAACTTCGAGATACCATCTTACTGCTGCCAGATTGGCTAAAATTAGAAACACCAAGAACAACTTATGCTGGACAGGATGTGGAGAAAGGGGAACACTCCTCCACTGTTGGTGAGAGTGCAAAGTTGTACAGTTATTTTGGAGATCATTAAGGCGGTTCCTCAGGAAAATGGGAATCAGTCTACCACAGGCCCCGGCAATCGCCATCTTAGGCATACCCAAATGATCCACATCCATGCAACACAGATTTCTGTTCTACTATGTTCATGGAAGCATGGTTTGTAATCGCAAGAATATGGAAGCAACCAACATGCCCTTCAACTGAAGAATGGATAAAGAAGATGTGGCACATTTATACAATGGAATACTACTCTGCTGGAAAAGAAAAGAATAGAATCTTGAAATTTGCAGTAAGTGAATGGACCTTGAAGAAACCATCCTGAATGAGGTAACCCAGTCACAAAAAGAATAAAATTGTATGTACTGAATCATATATGTATTTTAGACTGAGCAAAGGATCACCAGCCTATAATTAACACTGCCAAAGAAATTATGATGCCAAGAGGATTCTAAGAGATTCATATAAGTTCCCTCACAGAAGGGGAAAGGGACAAGATCTCCTGAGCATATGGGGAGTGGTGGGGCAGTGAGTGGAGAGGGAGCTAGGAGGAAGAGAAGGGGAGGAGAGGAAAGCATGTGGGCCTAGGAAGATTGAGTCAGGGGAGGAATAGATGAGAAGAGAGAGGGAACATAATAGAGGGAGCAATTATATGTTTGAAGAGAAAAATGAACCTAGAGAAATGTCCAGAGACCTTCAAGACTCACTGCAAGTAACAATTTGAGCAACAGTGGAAGGGCTACCATAAATGCCCTTCCCTGATAATGATATTGAGGACTGTCTTATCCACCATCATAGAGCTCTCATCTAGCAGATGGAAACAGAAGCAAACACCCACAAGTAACCACTGAGCAAAACAGGAATTCAGAAGCAGAGAGAGAGGACAAGACCAGGCTACAAATATACATTGAGACAGTCAACCTGAAAAAGGAGGAGCTACTAGGCCCCCAGACTGATAGCTGGAATTCCAGCATTGGACTGACTCAGACTCCCTAAACATGGGTCTCTGCCAGAAGGCCTAGGAAGTCTAAGGGACCTCTGACAGTGGAAACAGAATATGTACCTGGTGCACAAAAGGACTTTGGGTGCACATCCCCCATGGAGGGATACTCCCTTAACCTAGAGACAGGAGAGAAGGCCTAGTCCCTACTCCAAATGATGTGTCAGATTTAGATGACCCCTCCTGGAAGACATCACCCTACATGTGGAGTGGGGGTTGGAAGAGGAGTGTGGTCGGGGGGCATGAGAGTATGAACAGAGGGAAACAGGGAGGGAGGGGGAACTGGGATTAATATGTAAAATGAAAATAAATAAATAAAATTGTGCTCAGTATATATAAATATTGATGGCAATATGAGACATTGCCCTGACATGCCCAGATAAGGCAGAGAAAAGACCCTTGTAATACCAATCTTGCAATTGCAGATTTCCTAATAAGAATTATAGTTTAGAGTTTTCATTATAAATCCAAGCACACTTTGACTTTTATTGCCCTTTGGAAGTCCCTTGTCGGTCCTATTCCTTCATACATTAAGTATGCATGTATTTATGTATGTGTGTGTGCGATGTAAAGTCCATTGTTAAATTTGTTTGTAACCTTAAAGCCTGTTTTTTTTTCCCCAGAGATTTGCTGGCCTTTCATTTGTAAACTGAGAATGATGAAGATTCTGAGAGGCCCAGTGTGAGAACTCCTGGTTGAGGGCTAACACAGCAACTTCTTTCAGTTCTCATTCTGTAAACAATTGTCTTATCTGACTACCTCATCTTTTTAGAATTGTTTATTTGGTGATGTTTATTTGGTGAGGTACCTGTTCACATAGAACCCAAGCATGTGCTTGAGTGCTGTCACGTGTTCTTGATGGTAAGAAGGCCATAATATACTTTGTGGGAAAAATGCCATGTATAAGATTAACTTTGTTTTGTCTTAACTTACAGTGCTGTTGGTTGGGAATTTACTTTAGGACATACACAACTTATGTTAACCAAGATGTGTTTTATTTTGTTCGAGACTGTTTCATGTACTCCATGCTGGCTTGACCCTGATTACAGTCAGCTGTGACTTTTAACTCCTGATCTTTCTGCTGTCACTTCCCAAGTGCTTGGAACAGATGTTTTCCACCATTGTAGATTTTATTTAGTTTTAAAAAATGATTTATTATGCTGGGCATGGATGGTGTACACATTTAATCCCAGCACTCAGGAGGCAGAGGCTGCTGAATCTCTGTGAGTTTGAGGCCAGCCTGGTCTACAAAGCTACATAGAAACCCCATCTTATCAACCAAAGCAAAACAAAGAAACAAAACAGATATTTGCTCTTTTAAATTATGTATAATGTGTGTGAACCTGTAAACATAAGTGCTGGTGCATGTAGAAGTCAGAAATGTTGGCCCTCCCTGGAATTGTAGATAACATACTGTTATGAGTCACTGGATATGGGTCTTGGGAATTGAACTCAGGTCCTCTGCAAGAGCAAGATGTACTCTTCTTAATGGCTGAACTATTGCTCCTGCCCATGGAGATTTATTTTCATTTTATGTGTATGTGAGAGTTCCTGTATGTCTATGCACAATGCCTGTGCCTGGTGCTCTCTAAGGCCTGAAGAAGGCGTTGGATCCCTTGAAACTGAGTTACAAATGCTTGTGAGCTGCCATGTGGGTACTGATTACTGAATTTGTGTCCTCTGCCAGAGCAGTTTGTGCACTCTTAGGTGTGAGCCATCTCTCCAGTCCCATGGCGAGTTTTAAATAAAATACTTACACAGGATTCAAAGTTGTGTATTCTTTACATGATATGTTTCATGAAAAGAGATCAACAGAGAAGTAATCCTGTATTACCCCAGGAACCAGTGGTCCCAGTATTTGCTAATTTACCAGTTAATGGTTAATGAGTTAATGAAGTTAATGAGTAATGCTTAAAAATTCAAAGGTGCAACACATTTTTTGTCCATTTTCAAAGTAGTGGTGAAAATATGCATTGTGTTCTGTTTGTATGTGTTCACACTGTAATTTAATGTATTACTTTATTTTCTGTTGCTGTCCTTATCACACTGGTCATAATGAAAAGTCTAGGCACAACTGAAATTGAGGCCATGGAGGAGGACTGTTTACTGTGTTGCTTTCCATGGATTGATCAGCTTCCTTATATAACCCAGGGGTGGTACCACTTGCATTGTCTGGGGTCTCTCCTACATCAATTAGTCATGGAGAACATGCCCACAGGCTTGCCTCAAGCAACTCCTGGGGAGTTATTTTCTCAGTAGAGATTCTCTTTTGCCAAGTTTCTGTAGTTTGTGAGAAGTTGATAAAAAGCCCAATGAGTATGTCTATTTTGAATAGTATTATATTATATATTCTGCTCTGAATCAGCTCACAGCTCAAGCTGAATTATGCCACAAGCTGTTCTTCAGGGTAGGATATAGAAACTTTGTAAAACTGTATAAATATCAGAATAAGTTCTTGCCTCTATTGGCTATACTTTTGGTTAACTTATTTTCTAGATTGCTTTTTTTTTCATTCACATTATTTTCTTGTTTTTTTATGACTGATACATTATGTTCAGCTCTTTAAGTTTAATATTGGGAAGAATTGAAATATTTGAATCTAGGAGTTTAGTATACTGCTTTATATATGTGATTTCTCTTCGAAGTTCTATCAGTAGAGTTTAAATTTCAACATTTAGGCTGTATTAGTTACTTTTCTGTTGCTGTGATAAAATACAATGGCAGAAAAGAAAACAAACAAACAAACAAAACCCCCTAAATACCAAACTATTCAGGTCAAGGCAACTAGTAGATAGGAGAACTTGTTTTGGTGTACATTTCCAAAGGGAGAGCCCATGATAGTGAGGGGAGCATGGGAACGTGTTCTTAGAGCAGGAAGAGGAGAGATCATAACCCCCTTAAAGTTGAAGAAGATGGATAAAACTAGAAGTAGGGAAGAGGCCATATGCTCCCAAAGCCTGCTCCCGGTGACAATCATGTGTCATATAATAACATGTTGGTACAAAATGGACCACAAATAGGACAATGCCACCCATTGATTCTTTGCCATCTTTGTTTCTTTAAGTATACTCTGATGTCCACACAGTGATGATATGCCTTGTTGCTTCATTTCTCAGAGACTTATTGTTACATGGTATATGACTGCTTTCTCTGTACCTTGTTTTCATTTTTATGCAATGGAAATAATAGTTTTGTATGGCTGTTGACTAGTTTAATTGCCCACAGAAATGTCTCATAACAGTTCTGGCACACAGTAACTGTTCAATGATTTACCTGTTACTCGTTAGTAAAAGAAAAAAGTAGTGTAGGGTTAGTGCTAGTGCTGGGATTATTTATACTCTTGTTATTTTTTTTTCCTTTTTAAAAGTTTAAATTAGAACAATATTATTTTAGATATCAATCACAGTTCTCTCTCCCTCCCATCTTCCCAAGACCCCATCACATCCTTCTTTTGCTGCATAGAAAGGGTGAGGCTTTCAATGGTGGATCATCAAAGTCTGTCACATCATTTGGGGCAAAGCCTAGGTCCTCCCCTTTGTGTCTAGGCTAAGAGAATATCCCTCTGTGGGGATTGGGCTCACTCTCTTATTATTTTTGACTACCAATTAAAAATATTGGGTCTACACACCTTTACTTCAAGCACTCAAGAAGCAAACACAGGTGGATCTATGTGAATTAGAGGCCAATCTGGTTTAAAATGTGATTTTCAGGTCTACATTATGAGACACTGTCATAAAAACCAAACAAAACAACACAAGCCATAGTTGTAGTTATTGGCCCTCTTACTAACAAACATAGTGACTTACTATAATAAAACTTGATCCTAGTTCCCACTCCCTCCTTCCATAATGGCCCGCTCACACCCTCACATCCCATCCCCCCCAACTCTACAGGGAGGGTGATGCCATCCAAGAGGGGACCTCAAAATCTGTCTAATCATTTGGAGTAGTATCTAGAACTTCCCTCCTGCTTCTAGGCTAAAGGAGTATTCCTCCACGGGGAATGTGCTCCCAAAGTCCTTTTATGCACCACAGACACATCCTGGTATAACTGTCAGAGGTCCCTTAGACTGCCCAGGCCTTCTAACTGAGGTCCACGTTCACGGATCTGATTCAGTACAATGCTGGTTTCCCAGCTATCAGTCTGGGGGCCATGAGCTGACCCTTGTTCAGGTTAGCTGTATCTGTTGGTTTCAGTAGCCTGGTCTTGACCACTTTTCTTATCACTCATCCCTCTTTACAACTGGATTCCAAGAGTTCAGCTCAGTGTTTAGCTGTGAGTTTCTGCTTGTATTTCTATATCAGTGTTTAGCTGTGAGTTTCTGCTTGTATTTCTATCAGCTACTAGGTGGGGGCTTAATGATGGCATATAAATTAGTTATCTATCTCATTATCAGGGAAGGGAATTTAAGGTAGCCTTTCTACGATTGCTCAGATTGATAATTGGGGTTATCCTTGTAGGTCTCTGAGTCAATTTTCTCTTCAAACTTATAATGGCTCCCTCTATTATATTCTCTTTCTTTTTCTCTCTCATGTATTAGTCTCCCAATTTAATCTTCCTGGTCCCACATGTGCTCCGCTCCTCCCCCTTCTCTTTCTCCTGACACTCCACTCACTGACCCCACCCACTCCCAATATGCTCAGGGCATCCTGTCCTTTCCCCTTCTGTGAGGGACCTTGTATTATTGTCTTTGGTTCCTCCTTGTATACTAGTTTCTCTCGCGGTGAGAATTATATGCTGGCAATCCTTTGCTCTATGTCTCAAATCCATATATAAGTGAGTAAATACCATGTTCCTCTTTTTATGAGTGGGTTACCTCAATCAGGATGATTTCTTCAAGTTCCATCCATGTACCTACAAATTTCAAGATTCCATTGTTTTTTTTTTTTTTTTCAGCAGAGTAGTATTCCATTGTGTAAATGGACAACATCTTTATCAATTTTCAGATGAGGGGCTTCTAGGTTGCTTCCAGATTCTTGCTATTTCAAATAATGCTGCTATGAACACAGATGATCAGATGTCTCTGTTACATGGATGTGTATATGCCCAAGGGTGGAATTGCCAGGGCTTGTGGTAAACTGATTTCGATTTTCCTGAGGAACTACAATACTGATCTCCAAAATGGCTGTACAAATTTGCACTCCTGCCAGCAGTGAAGGAGTGTTACCCTTTCCCCACATTCTTTCCACCATAAGCTGCCATTGGTGTTTCTAAGTTTAGTCATTCTGGCAAGAATAATATGGTAACTCAAAGTTGTTTTGATTTGCATTTCCCTGTTGGCTAAAAGACTGTTAAGCACTTTCTTAAGTCTCTTTCAGACATTTTGGATTCCTCTATTGAGAATTCTCTCTTCATTTGTTGTTTTGGTAACTAGTTTCTTGAGTTATTTGTCTATTGTAGAGATCATCCCTCTGTCAGATGTTGGGTTGGTGAAGAATTTTCCCAGTCTGTGCACTGCCATTTGGACTTGCTGACTGTGTACTTTTCCTTACAGAAGCTTCTCAATTTGAGGAGGTCCCATTTATGGATTACCAATCTCAGTGACTGTGCTACTGGTGTTATGTTCAGGAAGCTGTTTCCTGTACCAATTTGTTCAAGAGTGCCTCCCACTTTCTCTTCTAAGTGTGGCTGGTTTTATGTTGAGGTCTCTGATCCATTAGATGTTTCTGTGAATTCTTCCTTTGCCACATCATCCTCTGTATATAGTAGACATAATGATTTATTTTTACTTAATCTTGTATCCTGCTAATTTGCTGAATGTGTTTTCCAGCCATAGGAGTTCCCTGGTAGAGTTTATCGGACCACTTATGGAAATTATCATATCATCTGCAAATAGTGACATTTTGAATTCTTCCTTTCAAATTTGTATCCCTTTGTTCTCCTTTGTTTTCCTATTGCTTTAACTAGAACTTCAAGTACATTATTGAAGAGATATGTAGAGAGAGGGCAGTCTTGTCATGTTCTTCATTTTAGAGGAATTGCCTTAAGCTTCTGTCCTTTCAGTATGATGTTGCTGTTGGTTTACTATATATTGCTTTTATTATATTTAGGTATGTTTCTGTTTTCCCTGATCTCTCCAAGGATGTTCAATTTTTTCAAAGGCCTTTTCAGCATCTTAGTGGGATTATAATGTTGTTATTCCTTCTCCATTTGTTTTTATTGTGGGTCTCATTGATAGATTTTTGTATGTTGAGCCATCCCTGCATCCCTGGGATGAAGCCTATTTGATCATGTTGGATGAGTTCTCTGATGTGAATTTGGATTCAATATACCAGTATTTAATATAGTATATTTGGATCAATGTTCATGAGTGATGTTGGTCTGTAGTTCTCTTTCTTATTTGTGCATTTGTGTGACTTGTGTAACAAGCCCCATAAAAAGTTTGGTAATGTGTGAGGTTTATGTGAGCTTTCAGTTTTATTAGTGTTTATTTTATATATGTGGGTGCCTTTGTATATGGAGCATAGATGTTCAGAATTGAGACTTTGTACTGATGGACTTCTCCTATGATGGGTATGAAATGGCCTTCTTTATCTTTCTTGGTTGATTTTGGTTTGAAGTCTAACTTGGTAGATATTGGGATAACTGCACCTTCTTGCTGCCTGGGCCCAAATGATTGGAAGTTCTTTCCCCAACCCTTTTTCTCTAGGTTAGTATCTGTCTTTGAAGCTTAGATGTGTTTCTTTTTTACACCAAAAGGGTAGATTCTGTCTTCAGATCAATTCTATTAGACTGTGTCTTTTTATATGCAAGTTAAGACCATTAATGTTGGTGGAAAGTAAGGACCATTCATTCATTAATTGCTAATTCTTATTTGTTTTAGATTTCTTTTTGTTGTTGTTGGCAGTGGTATTGTTGTGTATATTTCCTATGCTTTTACATTTGGGTTCTGGTGAAGGGGTATTATCGATTGGCTAGTTGTTTGTTATTGTAGTTAACATCCTTGTGTTGGAGTTTTCCTTCCAGAACATTCTCCATGGCTGGATTTGTGGATATGTATTGTGAAAATCTGGCTTTGTCATTAAATAACTTGTTTTCTCCATCTACAGTGATTGAGAGTTTTGTTGGGTATGGTAGCCTTGGCTGGAATCTGTGAACTCTTAGTACTTGTAGAACAGCTATCCAGGACATTCTGGCCTTGAGAGTTACCATGTAGAAGTCAGGTGTAATTTTGATATTTTGATTGATAGGTCTGCCATTATAAATTACCTGGCCTTTATTATTCTTGTCCTTTATATTTTTTATTTATTCTGTATGTTAGATGTTTTGATTATGATGAGTCAAGGGGAGTTTTTTTGTTTTTTTTGTTTTTGTTTTTTTGTTTTGTTTGTTTTATGTCCTGTGTATTTGGTTTTGGGTATGCTTCTTGTATTTTCATTAGCATATTTTCTTCAAATTGGAAAAGATCTCTTCAGATTGGGAAAGTTTTCTTCAATGATTTTTTTTGAATATATTTTCTGCATCTTTGAGCTGGGGTTCTTCACCTTCTTCTCTGCCTATTATTCTTTGGTTTGGCCTTTTCATGGTATCCCACATTTCTACTATGTTTTGTTGGATTTAAGATTTTCTTTGGTCAATGAATCTATTTCCTGTAGTTTATCTTCAACTCCTGAGATTCTCTCTTCAATCTCTTATATTCTGTTGGTTACACTTGTGTCTGTAGTTCCTGATCATTTACCCAGGTTTTCTGTTTTAAGCATTCCCTCAATTAGTGATTTCTTTATTGTCTCTATATCAGTTTTCAGGTCTTGACTAGTTTGAATTGCTTCCTTCATCTGTTTTATTGTTTTTTTCTTTGTTTTCTATACTTTCTTTAAGAGATTTTTTTTATTTCATTCATATATTCTGTGTCCTTTTTCTCTATTTCTTCCAATTTATTGTTTGTTTTTTCTTGCATTTCTTTTTTTAATTTATTTTATATAACAAAGTCCATTTAAATGAAAACAAACATACACAATATTTGGGAATTTGGGCGTTCTTTCCAAACTACTTCCTGCTGGTAAGGGGCACAGTCACGGGGATTCAAGAAGATTCAGAAATCCTGGCAGTAGTCTGTAAGGCTGCTTTGTCCAGCTGTTTAGAATGTAGGATCACCTTGTACTCTGTTTCAGGCGGTCTGGCTTGATTAAACCACATTAGTCTGGATTTCTTCCATTTCTTTAAGGGATTTTTTTTATAGCATCTTTGAGGGCCTGTGTTATTTTTAAGAACATTTTTTTTTTTTTAAGTCATTCTCTTCTTCATCTGTTTTGATATGTTTAGTTCTTTTTGGTGTCGAGTCCCTAGATTCTGGTTGTATCATACTCTTCTTTCTATTGTTGGGCGTTTTCTTCTATTTCTGTCTTCCCATCACTTATTCCAGTGTGTGAAGGTGGAGTTTCTGTCTCTCTTTACGCTGCTGTCCTGGTGAATGTAGTTGGGTCAGGAGTTCGATGTCTGCAACCATGGATAATCCAAGTTCTCTTGAGATTGCTCCCCTGGCAGAGGCCAGTTGGTGGGGTTCAAAGTGTAGCATCAAGGTGTACCTGAGTGGATAGGTGGGTCCAGTGGGTTCAGAGCAGAGCCAGGAAGTTCCACAGAAGTGGAGGGTTTGTTGGAACCACACTTTTTCCCAGTGCCAAATTTCATACCAGAGACACACAATTTTTTTTTCTTGTTTTTTTTGCATATGGCCTTTGCTGTGGTGTATGGCAATTGCTTTGTGTGATACACTATTTGTGATTGTAGTTGATTATATTGATTACATACATTAAAAGGAATGAAAAACTCTCTTTTTTTTTTTTTTAAGGAAAATAACAGTGGAGGAAAATTGTCAATTGGAGAAAGAGGAAGAACTTTTCAAAGTGAACAAGAGAACCAGCCATGTGAACAAAGAACTAGAGACCTATAGGTAAGACATCCTCCTTCTTATTTTGATGCTTGGCATCAGGAAGCAGTAAAATAAAATGGCTTTGTTGTTTTGTTTGATCTCAGACAAGGTCTCTGTATCCCTGACCCATCCGGAACTCTTTCTGGAGGCAGACTTGCCTTGAACTCAAAGATCTGCCTGCCTATGCCTACCAAGTGCTAGGACTAAAGGCTTGTGTGTCCTAACACAACTACTCAGTGAATTGGCATATTTTTGTTTCATTACTTTGTATTTGAATTTCGTGGAATTTTGTTGATATTCAGAGAATATAAAAAGGAAAATTTTCTTTTGGGGATTTTGATATATAAGTATAAGCATATTTTATGTTAACATGAAGAAGTTTATAAATAGGTATGGATGTTGTGTGTGTTGGCACTAGGAGGTGGAAAAGAATGGTCACAAGATCAAGACCAATATTGGATAAATCGTGAGCTTGAAACTAGCTTGAACTGCATGAGACCCTGTCTTCAAGAAGGACATGATGAGCAGTTAATTCAAGCTCATTCATGAATATTTTTCATCTGGGAAAAAATATACACAGTATTAGCATTCAGCAAGTTTGCCATGAAATGAACAAGCCACTCTTAGAATTTTAGTAAATGCTTAGCTAGTCTTTGGTTCAGTCCTCAGTGGACCTGAGGAAACACTAGAATGTCTGTTAGAGGCTCACCACAGCAACTTGAGTCATAAGACACTTCTATCAACCTTAGGAAGGGTAAGTTTGGGCTTTGTCTAAAAGGACAAATTACTTTTTTGTTTCATAAAGACAGTAAGTTAGTTATACTTTTACCTCTTAAGAGTTCCTCTCCTGAGCTGGGCATTGGTGTCAGAGGCAGGTGGATCTCTGTGAGTTCAATTCCAGCCTGGTCTACAGAGCCAGTTCTAGGATAGTTGGGGCTATAGAGAAACCCTGTCTTGAAGTAAACAAACAAACAAACAAAACAAAACCAACAAAAAAGATTTCCTTTTCTGGGACTCTGTTAATTTTATAGGATCTGAGTTTATCTTTCATGATTTTGAGTCCTGAAAATGAAAACCAGATGATCAGGCATGCTTGCATGTGCCTGAGACTTTTGCACTTAGGATGGAGGCATGGTAAGATTGTAACTGAGCCCCTGAACAGGCTGCTTGAGACCTTCTGTACTGTGTAAATTTTTGTGACATCGTGTTAGGCACATCCAAGTAATAGTGCTCACATAGTTTAATTGACATTAGACTTAGGGGAGGAGAAGATGGTCTTTAATACCTGTCAGCGTCTCTCAAAAGAGGAGTCTTGTGGTTATAATTAAATAAGGAAGAACACTCAGTAATATTCTTGTAGCCACATGCTGTTATTCTTTATTATATGTCAGCACAGTGGAGTAACTATTTGTTCCAAGTAGACGGCGTGCCAAGGATATTGAAGAAGAATTGGACAGAACAATTTGCTCCTATCAAGTGCAGGTATGTGTGTCAAGTGATAGCTGTATATGCAGTTAGAGCACTCTGACTGGATAGAATTGATGCAGGACTGTAGCTTTCATCACTCCTGAGGTGTTTTGTGAAACTGAAATATTCACAGGGAGCCAAAGATGCTGAAATAAAAAACTTCTGTAGCTTCCCTTTCTTTTGGAATGAGTATTATACAGCACAGCACTGTCTGGCACCATTGCAGTCCCATGTTGTGCTTGTTTTCTGTTCCTTGGAAACTCTAGTAGTTGATCATCTTCTGCAGTTTGTTGGCATTAAAAACCTTATGTTCAGGTTTGTTTAAAATTTCAGGAGAGAAAATCATCTGTATATGTGAAATTATGCTTTCAAAATGGTTATAATGCTTCAGAGATGCCTCGGCAGTGGGAATTATGGTTTGGGCCATGAATTTTAGTGGTGGCAATGAATGTTTTTTATTTATGAATAATTTTAATAACTGTTTTTTAGGTTATGGCTCATGAACAAAGGGAACATAACTATTGGGTAAGTTTTTAAGTCCCCTAACATATACTATTCATGTTATATTAGGTAAAGATATAGACAGTATTTAAAAATAATCACTTTCTATGAATTTTATTAATTTTACCAGTATTTAAATCATATTATAGGCCAGACCATAGGAAGCACTGAGAATTAATCTTTTATTTTTGTGCTTTACTTGTACATTTCCCTCTGAATATAATTAGTTTTAAAATCACAAAGTCTTGAGAAGGAGTTTTGGTGGTTGGAGAGAGAGGCTCAGTATTTCAGCTCAGCACTTGTTGCTCTTCCAGAGGACCTGAGCTGTGTTTGGTTCTGAGCAAGTCAGATGATTCACATTTGCCTGTCTTCTACTTCCAGGTGAATTTAGACCCTCTTCTGTCCTCTTAAGACACCTCCAATCACACTTGTGTGTGCATGCACACACACATAACATGTGTACATCTTCATATTTATGTGTCATACAGTGAGCACCTTGTAAGTCCAGGTATATCAGAGTCAGGAGAAACACTTATGCACATAAAACTAAATAAAATTTTAAAACAGTTAAGTGAATTGTAACATTTTACTAGCTCAGGATATTGTACTGAATTCCTTTTTGTTTAAAAGTGATTTTTATGATTACAATTGGAAAATAATTACACACAGAGAAACGGGAAACATCCTTTTTTGGAGCAGGGGTTTGAGGCAAGGTTTCTTTGTGTATTGATGGCAATCCTGGAATTAGGTCTGTAGACCAAGGTGGCCTTAGTGATGCACCTGCCTCTACCTCCTTTGTACTGGGATTAAAGTTGTGCACCACCATTGCCTAGCTAAAAAAATTATAGTAGTAAAATATATTTAAGCTATATTTACGGTGGATGTTAAGTGCATTCGTTGGCTAAAGTCAATTCTCATCTATATTGCGGAGTTATTGACAGTAGTATCCCTTTATTTGAAGAGTGTTAGTATTTGCTACTTATAAATGGTAAGCTTACATTTTGCATTGATCTATCTAATGTACTCTATATTCTATATCTGATCTGTAGAGTCAACAGAATGGCTGGGAAGCATGTAGAATACCATATGTTTGGCTTTTGTTAATGATTATTTGAGAGTATTGCAGGTTCTTGGTATTTATTATAACTAAGTTGGGCATGGTGCTGCACACTACCAACAAATACACACATACAAATAATAATTGCTGCAATTGTGTTTGGGAATGGTCTTATACTTAATAGTAGTGTGATATGTACAGATTGTATTTAGTTATTAAAAAATGACCTGTATTGTCATTCTGTGAAACTGTTTTAGACATTTGTAGTTTCCAGTATTATGGACCTAAGGACCATCCATTTCCATTGACTTTGCTCTAAGGTAGTCTGCTAGCCACTTATGATTGGATATTTTCATCATCAAATGATTTTAGGCACTGATACTGCATTTAAACAGCAACATTAATTGACAAGTACCAATAAAACTCCAGCTTTACATTTATGCATTTGGATGGCTTAAAACTCATTCCCTTTTTGAATAATTCCCAAAATTAAAAATGTTTTATATTGACTACAATAAGTGCCAATTCTCTTTTATTTATTCATTATATTTATTTATTTTTCTTATTTTATATATGAATCCCAATTTCTGCTCCATCCCTTCCTGCTCCCTTTCTTCTACCCTCCCATGCCCAACCACCACCCTCAAATAACATCTCCCCACTCCACAAATAGGGTGATGAGTTCCTGGGTGGGTCATCTAAATCTGTCAAATCATTTGGAGTAGGAACTAGGCCCTCCCTCATGCCTCTAGGAGAAAGGAGTATCACTCCATGGGGTACATGCTCCAAAATCCTATTATGGATCAGGGATACATCCTGGTTCCACTGTCAGAGGTCCTTTAGACTGGCCAGGCCTTCTGAGACCAATGTTTAGGGGGTCCGAGTTGTTCCAATGCTGGATTCCTAGCTATCACTCTGGGACCCATTAGCTCCTCCTTGTTTAGGTCAGTTGTCTCTATGTGTTTCTATAGCCTGGTTTTGTCCTCCCTCTCTGCATCTGGATTCCAGTTTGGCTCAGTGTTTAGCTGTGTGTATCCGCTTCTGTTTCTATCAGCTTCTAGATGAGGGCTCAATTAATGTACATAAGTTAGTAATCAATCTCTTTATCAGGGAAGGGCATTTATAGTAGCCTAGCAAATGTTGCTCAAATTGTAAATTGGGAATGAGACTTGTAGGTCTCTGTACATTTCTCTATAATCATTTTTTATAGAATCCTATAATGGCTCCCTATTTTATGTTATTTATCTCTCTCTTTTTTTCCTCGTCTATTCCTTCCCCTGACTCAATCTTTCTAGTCTCATGTCATGTGTTTTCCTCTCCTGCCCTTCTCTTTCTCCTAGTCCCCTATGCACTTACTGCCCCACCACTCTGAATATTCTCAGGAGATCTTGTTCCCCCCATGAGAGATCATGTATGAATCTCTTAGAAATGTCTTGTATCCTAGTCTCATCACTGGCACTGTAAATTATAAGCCAGTGATCCTATGCTCTATGTCTAAAATCCATATAAGTGAATAAGTACCATGTCTCTCTTTTTGTTACTGGGTTACCTCATTCAGGATGGTTTCTTCAAGTTCCATCCACTTGACTGCAAAGTTCAATATTCCATTGTTTCTTTCTGGCAGAGTAGTAATCCATTGTGTAAATGTGCCACATATTCATTATCTATTCTTCTGTTGAGGGGCATCTAGGTTGCTTCTAGATTCTTGCAATTACAAATAATGCTGCTATGAATATAGTAAACACATATTTTTTTTGCATGGATGTGGATCATTTGGGTATATGCCTAAGTGTGGGATTGCTGGGTCCTGTGATAGACTGATTCCCATTTTTCCTTAGAATCACCATAATGATCTACAAAATGGCTGTACATGTTTGCACTCCTGCCAGCAGTGTAGGGGTTATCCTGTTTCTTCATATCCTCTCCAGCATAAGTTCTCATGGTGTTCCTAATTTTAGTATTTCTGGTAAGATGGTATCTCAAAATTGTTTTGATTTGCATTTCCTTGGTAGCTAAGGATGTTGAGTACTTTCTTAAGAGTCTTGAAGCCTTTTTGATTTCCACAATTGAGATTTCTCTTCAGCTCTGTGCTCCATTTTTATTTATTTATTTTTTTTGCATATAGAGTATTTTTTATTTAATTTTATATAACAAAGTCCAATTAAATGAAAACAAACATTTATACACAATATTTGGGAATTTGGGCGTCGTTCTTTCCAAACTACTTCCTGCTGGTAAGGGGGCGCTGTCTTGGGGGATTCGAAGAAGATTCAGATATCCTAGCTGTAGTCTGTAGGGCTGTTTTGTCCAGCTGTTTGGAATGTAGGATCAGCTTGTACTCTGTTTCAGGCGGTCTGGTGTGATCAAACCACATTAGTCTGGAAGGAATCCACATCTTTTCATTTTCTGTGGAAACAAAAATAGAAATACTTTTCCCCAGTAACTTGTTCTTCAACTTAAATTTTGGAGTCAAAGCGTTTTTTTTTTTTTTTTTTTTTTTTTTTTTTTTATTATTTTACATGTCGATCCCAGTTCCCTCTCCCTCCCTCCCTCCCTCCCCCCCAAGCCCTCCCTCCCTCCTTCCCTCCCTTTTTGCCCTCTCTACCCTCTCCCATGCACTCTAAACACCCTCCCCTCCCAACCCCCCACCACAATACAATATGTAGGGGAATGCCATCCAGTTGGGGTCATGTAGATCTGACAGGTCCTGTGAAGTAGGGACTAGGGCTTCTCTCCTATCTCTAGAATAAGGCAGTTATCCCTCCATGGGGGATATGTTTGCAAAGTCCTTTTGTGCACCAGGGATACATCCTGGCTCCACTGTCTGAGGTCTCTTAGGCTGCTCAGACCTTCTGGCTGAGACCCATATTCAGGGGGGTCCGAGTCAGACCCCTGTTGGCTTCCCCAGCTATCAGTCTAGTGGCCCTTAGCTCCTCCTTGTTCAGGTAAGCTGTCTCTATGTACTTCTACCGCATGGTCTTGTCCTCTCCATCTGCTTCTGGGTTCTAGTTTGACTCAGTGTTTATGTATGGGTGTTTGCTCCTGTTTTCAACAGGCATTAGTTGAGGACTCCATGGAGAAGTTAGTTGTTGATCTCACTCTCCGGGAAGGGCATTTATGATAGCCTTTCCACGGAAGCTGAGATTGTTAGTTCGGAGCAGTCTGGTAGTTCCCTCGACCTTTCTTTGTGTTCAACTTTATCTTCAAACCAATATTGGCTCCCTCTTTTATGTTCTCTCTCTCTGTCTCTGTCTCTCTCTCTCTTTCCTATTTTCCATTCCTAACCAGGCTCAATCCTCCTGGTCGCACATGCCTTCCTCTCCTCCCTCTCATTTTCTCCTACTTCTCTCTCCATTAGCTGTCCTCCCCCACTATACCTGAGGTCTGGGGGGACTTGTCCCTTCCCAGTTCTGTGAGGGACTTTATATGAATCTCTTAGAATACAACTTGTATCCTAGTTCCTCTGGTGATGTGAATTATAGGCTGGTGATCATTTGATCTAGTTCTAAAATCCATATATGAGTGAGTACATACTGTGTTCCTCTTTTTGTGACTGGGTTACCTCATTCAGGATGGTTTCTTCAAGTGCCATCCACTTGCCTGCAATTTCAAGATACCATTATTTTTTTCTGCAGAGTAGTATTCCATTGTGTAGATGTGCCACATCTTCATTAACCATTCTTCAATTGAAGGGCATCTAGGGTTGCTTCCAGGTTCTTGCTATTACAAATAGTGCTGCTATGAACATAGTTGAACAGATGTCTTTGTTGTATTGATGTGAATCCTTTGGGTATATTCTGTGCTCCATTTTTAATAGGGTTATTTGGTGTTTGTTGACTAGTTTCTTGAGTTCTTTGTATATTTTGGAGATCGGCCCTCTCTCAGATGTATGATTGGTGAAGATCTTTTCCCAGTCTGTGGGCTGTTTTTGGGGTCTTGTCAAGTGTCCTTTGCCTTACAGAAACTACTCAGTTTCAGGTGCTACCATTTATTAATTGTCTGTGCTAATGGAGGTATGTTAAGAAAGCAGTCTCCTGTACCAATTTTTCAAGGGCACCTCCTAATTTCTCATCTAAGAGTTTCAGTGTGGATGGATTTATGTTGAGGTCCTTGATCCATTTTGACTTGTGTTTTATGTATGGCTATAGACATGGGTCAATTTGCAGTCATCTACAAACTATCATCCAGTTATTGCCAGCACCATTTTTTGAAGATGATTTCCTCTGCTCATTGTATGCTTTTAGGTGTTTTATCAAAAATCAGTTGTTTGTAGGTGTGTGGGTTAATGTCAGGATTTTTTTTTTTGATTATATAGATCTACTTGTATATTTTTCTCCAATACCAGGCTGTTTTCAGGAGTATAGCTCTATAGTAAAGCTTGAAATCAGAGATGGTCATGCCTCCTGAAGTTCATTTATTGTACAGGGTTGTTTTTTTATACTCAGTCAATTTTTTTCTCCAGATAACTTGATTATTATTGTTTTAAGATCAGTGATAAATTGTGTTGGGATTTTGACAGGGATTTTCATTGAAACTGAGAATGTTTGTGGTAAGATTTCCATTTTTACTATGTTTATCCTACCTATCCAAGAGCATGGGAAATCTTTCCATTTTCTGGTATCGTCTTTAATTTCTTTCTTTAGAGCCACACAGTTCTTTTTATATAGGTCTTTTACTTGTTTGGTAAGCTTTACAACAAGATACTTTATGTTGCTTGTGGCTATTGTAAAGGGTGATGTTTCTCTGATTTCCTTCTCTACCTCTTTGTTGTCTGAATAAATTAGGGTTACTGATTTTTTTAAGTTTATCTTGTATCCTGCTATTTTGCTGAAGGTGTTTGTCAGTGGTAGGAGTTTCCTGGTAGAGTTATTTTGGGTCACTTATGTAAACTATCATGTTACCTGCAAATAGTGACAGATTGACTTCTTCCTTTCCAATTTGTATCCTCTTGATCTCCTTTTGTTGTCTTATTGCTTTAACTAGAACTTCAAGTACATTATTGAAGAGATATTGAGAGTAAGAGAGCAGCATTGTCTTGTTCCTGATTTTAGAGGAATTGCCTTAATCTCTCCACTCTGTTTGATGTTGGCTGTTGGTTTACTGTATATTGCTTTTATTCATTTAGATATGTTCCTGTTATCCCTGATCTCTCCAAGACCTCTATCTCAAAGGTTTTTCGCATCCAGTGACATGATTACGTTGTTTTCCTTTTTCAGTTTGTTTATATTGGGGATCACATTGATAGATTTTCATATGTTGACCTTTCCCTCTCACCCAGGGATGAAGCCTATTTAGTCATGTTGGATGATTTCTCAGATGTGTTCTTGTATTAGATTTTCCAGGACTTTGTTGAGTATTTTTGCATCAATATTCATGAGGGAATATTGGTCTGTAGTTCTCTTTTGTTGTGTCTTTTTTTGGCTTAGTTACCAAGGTAATTGTGGCCTTGCAAAAGGAGTCTGGTAATTAACATTCTACTTCTATTCTGTGAAACAATTTGTGGAGTTACGTTATTAGCTTTAGCTGGAATTTATGGTAGAATTCAGCACTGAAGCCATCTGGCCCTGGACTTTTTTTGGTTGGGAGGCTTCCAATGACTGCCTCTATTTCAGTGGGGATTATAGGTATTTTTAAGGTGCTCATCTGTTCTTGATTTATTTTAGTTAGTGATAGTTATTGAGAAATTTGTCTATTTACTTTGAGTTTTTAAATTTTCTGGAGCATAGGGTTTCAAAGCATGACCTGAAACTTGTCTGGATTTCCCTAGTATCGGTTATGTCTCCTTTCTTGTTTCTGATTTTGTTATTTTGTGTATTCTCTCTCTGCTTTTGTGTTAGTTTGGATAAAGATTTGTCTATCTTGTTCATTTCCTCAAAAAGTGAACTCTTTATTGCATTGAGTTTTGTATTGTTTTCCAAGATTCTACTTTATTGATTTCCAGCCTCAAATTATTTCCTTGCTTCTATTCCTCTGGGGGTGAGTTTGTTTTTTTTTTTGTTTGCTCTAGGGCTTTCAGTTTTGCTGTTAATTCTCTAATGTGACTAATCTCAGTTTTCTTCATATGGGCACTTAGCGCAATGAACTTCCCTCATAGCACTCTTTCAAGGTGTCCGATAAGTTCGCATATGTTGTGTCCTCATTCTTGTTGAATTCTAGGAAGTCCTCCATTTCTTTCATTATTTCTTCTGTGATCCAGGTGCAATTGTGCACTGTTCAGTTTCTGTGAGTTTGTAGGATTTCTGCGAGGTGTGTTGTTGTTGAATTCAGCTTGAAAGCATGGCGGTCTGATAAAATACAGGGGACTATTCCAATTTTTGTATCTGTTGAGGTTTGTTATGTGGTCGATTTTAGGGAAGGTTCCATGTGGAGCAGAGAGGAAGGTACATTCTTTTGCGTTTGGTTGGAATGTTCTATAGATGACTGCTAAACCCAATTGAGACATAACTTCTGTTAGTTCTTTTGATTATTTGTTAAGTTTGTGTCTGGTGGAAATGTCTACTGGTGAGATTGGGGTGTTGGAATTATCACACTGTGAATATGTGAGGTTTTATGTAAACTGAGTTTTAGTAGTGCTTCTTACAAATATGGGTGCCTTTGTATTTGGGACATATATGTCCAGAATTGAGATTTTGTGTTGATGGGTTTCTCTACGATGAATACGAAATGACTTTATTCATCTGTTTTGATTGATTTTGGTTAAAAATCTAACTTATTAGATATTAGGAGAGCCACACCTGCTTGTTTCTTGGGTCCATTTGATTGGAAGTTCTTTTCACTACCCTTTGCTATGGGTTAATGTTTGCTTTTGAAGCTTATCTGTGTTTCTTATATTCAGCAGAAGGATGTATTCTGTCCTGCTATCCATTCTTTTAGCCTGTGTCATTCTTTATGGATTTAAGACCATTAATGTTGAGGGAAAGTAAGCACCATTGATTGTTAATGCTTATTTGCTTTAGATATTTTGTTGGCCGTGGTATTCTGAATATATTTGCCCTGTTTTTAAGTTGGGTTCTGATGAATAGGGGTCATCTATTGCCTATGTCTTCATGAGCCTAGATAACTTCCCTTGTGTTGGAGTTTTCTTTACAGAAGTTTCTGTAGGCCTGGATATGTAGATATGTATTGTGAAAATCTGGCTGGTTCTTTTTTCTGTCTATAGTGATTGGGAGTTTTGCTGGCATAGCATCCTGGGGTGGCATCCATGGACTTGTAGCACTTTTTAGAACCACATATCCAGGACCTACAGTCCTTGAGAGTTTCCATGGAAAAGTCCGGTGTAATTTTGACTGGTCTGCCTTTATATGTTACCTGGTCATTTTTCTTTGCTGCTCTTAAAATTCTTTCTTCATTCATATGTTTGATTATATGTGTCAAGGGGTTCCTTTCCTTGGTCCAGTTTATTTGTTGTTCGATATGCTTCTTGTGTTTTCATGGACATATCCTTTCCAACTTGGATAAGTTTTCTTCATTGATTTTGTTGAACATGATTTCTGCCCCTTTGAGGCTAGGCTTTTTCAAGTTCTTCTATACATATTATTGATAGAGTTGACCTTTTCACAGTGTTCAACATTTCTTGGGTGTTTTCTGTTAAGGAGTTGTTGGAGTTAAGATTTTCTTTGGTCAATGAATCATTTCCTCCTGTTTATCTTCAGTGCCCGAGATTCTCTCTCTCTCTCTTATATCTGTTGGTTTTTGTTGGTTATGCTTGTATCTATAGTTCTTATTATTTATGCAATTTTTCTATTTCCAGGATTCCCTCAGTTTGTGTTTTCTTGATTGTCTCTATTTCAGTTTTCAGGTTTTGAACTGTTGGAATTATTTCCTTTTATCTGTTTTTTTTCTTGACTTTTTCTTACTTTCTTTAAGAAATTTGTTCATTTTTTCCATTTTTTTTGTATGTTTTTCCTTTCATTTTCTAAGGGATTTTCTCGTACAGTCTCTGAGTGCCTCTGTCATTTTTATGACGATATTTTCTAAGTCCTCCTCTTCTGCTTCATCTGCTTTCAAGTCTTTAGGTCTAGTAGTTGGTGTAGATTCCCAGATTCTGATGACTTCCTTCTTGTCTTTATACTTGTTAGGTGTTTTCTTGTATTGTTACCTTACCTTCACTTCTTCCAATGGGTACATGTGCTCCTCCTGTTTATGCTACTCCCCAGTGGGCTTAAGTGTGTCAGAGTTCGATGTCTGTATCTCTGTGTGGTCCAAACTCTTTAGGAGCTTACCTCTCAGGCAGGGGCCTGGCAATTGGGGTCAATGATCAGGTAGGCAGGGACTCAGTTGTCCAGCATGGATAGTCTGGTCTCTGGCAGAGGCCTGGCTATTTAGGTATCAGGCAGAGGCCAGGCGAAGGGATTCAATGATTATGCAGGAGGGGACCTGATGTGGTTTAGTGTGCTCAGAATAGATCCAGGAAGTTCCTGAAGTTGGTGGGATTGTTGGACCTGCTCTGTGGTCCAGTGCTCAATGAAAGCAGTGGGACAGTGGCCTAGTTAGGGCACAGGTTGGGGTGAGGGCAGATTCTGGGTGGGTGGTGTTGTGGGATCAAAGTTCTAGGGAGTGTTCTCGATGGCTACTGGATGTAGGTGGGAGCTACTTTCAGGGCTAACCAGGAGGTATCCAGGGGAAGGGGTATGGCAGGGATTGGACCTGAACTGGTCCCAGATTCACCTCCAGCAGAGTCCCGGTGATGGCGGCCAAAGATCAGGTAGGTGGGGACTCAGGTGGTCCTGCATGGATAGGCATTCTCGGGAGAGGTCTGGCATTCCAGCAGAAGTCAGGAGATGGGGGTCACTGAAAGAAGCATGGTGATGGGGGTGAAAAAAGATAAGTGCAGATTCATAACCTGTTTTTAGTTGTGAAGTTATATGCCATCATGCTCTAGACATTTGAGATTTTATAGATATAGTTTCAAAATCTATTATTTTCTTCAAGCTGGAAGCTCGTGCTTTGGAAAGGAACATCAATGAATTAAAGAGAAAAAATAGCTTTCTGATGAGACAAAAGTAAGTATTCATAAGAATACTTTATTTGAAATAGTTTCTTCATTGTGTAATGCTTGTATAAACATTTTTTTTAAAATGAATGTCAGTAAATTTCATAATGTTATAAAATATCTGGTCAGTTTTAGTACTATGAAGTTTAATTTGTGTGAAATACTTTTTGTTTGGTTAGTTCAGGGACACTTCAAGATGCTTTTACAAATCACACTATTAAAAGTGTCAGGTAAAAACGTTACAGAATGATGAGTGTAGAAAAAAACAAGAGTAAACAAAGAAAGGATGCCTTTCTGACACTGTGATGCTTTCTCAGAGTACTTCATTCCCCAGTAAATAAAGCTGTTCTATTTCAAGTCTAAGAAACAGGAATTAAGTCAGCACTTGTTTAAAAATGTAACACTTAAAGATACAAACTTTAGAAATGCAATAGTCTCACCATTTAGTGCAATTTTAAGTTTTACAAGGGGAAGTGTGGATAACTCAGAGCAGTTCTGCACTGTTGCCCTGACCTTTTCCTTTCAGAGTCAGTTAAAGCCCCTGCCTCAGTTTCCTTAGTCATAAAATGACACATTTCTACTAGTTTATCTAGTATGTTCTACTTCATGAATGTATGTATACTCTGTAAGATAGCACTCAACCAAGTACAATTTATAGAAACATCCAGTTGTAAACATGAGCACCTCCAAGAAGAAGCCAGACCTCCACAAGAAGTGTGGAACTGTAGAAATGGATCTGGGCAGATCAGTGGTAATTCTTTTTTTTTTTTCTTTTTCAGCAGATTTTGAGCTTGGAACTGCTTTGGAATTCGCCCTTTGCCTAAGATGTGGTGTTTCTTTCTGATGAGTAACATAGATATATTTGGGTTTTTTTGCAGACTAACTAAAGCAGGATATTCACCTGGATTTTATAAAGACAGCATTTGGCAGAGTGTAGTGTTTTTTTTTAACCCATATTTTAAATACATATCATGTATCCGCATATATTGTATATAATAGTTTAGTTTAGGTTAAATTAACATTTTCACCCAACAGTATTTAGGATTTTGTAGTGGTGATTTTATTTGAAATTGTTTCATTAACTCTGGGTTTTGCATTAATGAAAATGTGACTGATATCTCATTTGCTAAAGGAACTAATCATGACAGGTCCTTTAAAGGCACAGTGCTATTAATAAGGTACCATCAGTTATTTTTGGGGAGAATGAATGAGAAGTATTTAAGTGGAATAGCATTGTGACTACATATTACCACATACTTTAGAATAATTTTTGAATGGTTATTTTAATTATCAAGCAAATTTCAGAGTATTGATTTAAAAGTTAAGACAAGGTCTAGAGTTTGATGACTGTAATAATCCCAGGGAGCTTAGCCCTTCAAAGATGTATTTAGTACCTCTGCTGGTGATTTACTAGTTACATTTTAATGACTTCCAAAGAGCTCATCATTTGCATTGTGCTTTCCAGTTGAAGTGGAATTAAAAGAAATCTTCAAGGGTAGAATATACCTTCAACTACCTATGGATGTCAGCAATCATTTTGAGAGTCATATTTCACTAAAATGTAAATATATCTTTTACACTGTAAATATTAGTAAGTCTTCAAGTAGTAACAATGCTTGGAGGGACAAATATATAGATGATGCCACTATGATGGGTCAACCATGCTTTGACTGCCCTGTGAGACCATTTGTTGGGATGGTACACACTCTGTAAGATTTACTGTACTTGAAACAGGAATTCCTCTGTAAGATTTACTGTACTTGAAACAGGAATTCCCTGGTGTTTAAGTTCCTTTTTTGCTGATTTTGTTGATTTTTTTTTTTAATTTCGGAAGCATAATCACAATTGGGAATGATGAATTTGTAAAATGATAGGGGTCTCAGTCATCTGATTATATATTTAATACATAAGATATTTGAGTCTTTAACTTGAAGAATTCAAAAGTAATTTCTGATTCTTCACAGTATTTTATGAATTTGTTTACTTTTATAATTCACTTTACTTGGGCAGTGTTGGTGTATGGCTTTAGTCCTCAGCACTTGGGAGGCAAAGACATGTCTATCTCTGATTTTGTGTCTAGCCTGGTCTACAGAGCCATTTCCAGGATAGCCAGAGCTACACACAGAGAGATGCTCTTTCAAAAACTAAAAATCTAAACAAAATAAAACCTCCCAAACTGTGTGACTAGAACATTTCATGGTTGCTTTTTTAGACTTCCAGGCTCTGACTTAAATCAAGCACTTTCACGTTGCAAACATTCATGCATGTAGTAGGTTTTTTCCCCCAGCGCCTGGGCTCACCATCACCCTAGCCCCAAATAACACACAGAGACTCTATATTTGATATAATGCTGTTGGCCAGGTACTAGTTTCTTATTGGCTAGCTCTGTCTTAATTATTAACCCATTTCTGTTAATCTAAGAATTTCCAAGTGGTTT